>NC_088229.1:7828738-7863848 GCF_036934945.1 Oncorhynchus masou masou | reverse complement strand
ATGATCCTGGATAGCTGTAGTGTGTCAGTGCAGGCTTTTGTTCCAGCCCAGTAGCAACATGATCCTGGATAGCTGTAGTGTGTCAGTGCAGGCTTTTGTTCCAGCCCAGTAGCAACATGATCCTGGATAGCTGTAGTGTGTCAGTGCATGTTTTTGTTTCAGCCCAGTAGCAACATGATCCTGGATAGCTGTAGTGTGTCAGTGCAGGCTTTTGTTCCAGCCCAGTAGCAACATGATCCTGGATAGCTGTAGTGTGTCAGTGCAGGCTTTTGTTCCAGCCCAGTAGCAACATGATCCTGGATAGCTGTAGTGTGTCAGTGCATGTTTTTGTTTCAGCCCAGCTCAACTATTTTTTACATAATTTAAGCAACAAGGCCCGAGGGAGTGTGGTATATGGCCTATACACCACAGCTAAGGGATGTGTCCAGGCACTCTGCGTTGTGTCGTGCTTAAGAACAGCCCTTAGCCGTGGTATATTGGTAATATACCCCCCCCCCTCTCATTATGTAAAAATAAGGACCCAAGAATAATGACTCAAATACTATTCTATAAGTGTGCATTCTCCCACGTTGGATAGTCGCTGTCCGCAGTTCTGAAACATAATCTTTGGTGCGCCATAGAATTGACACCTTTCCCTATGTTGCCATGGTCATAACAGAAACGTTGACCAGCATATTGGGATTGAGAACAATGTGACGGAGGCAGCAGCAACAGAGACGATGAAACAGACCTTTGCCTTAAAGCGTAATCGTCTAAGAAAATTGAGGAGAGAGGAAAACCCAACGTAGTTAGGTCGATAATTAATAGCCTAACTGTAAAATGTGTCAGGCTTTTTTTTTTTTAATTGTCCATATATAGCTACAGAAATTAGACAGGTCTGGCTTCTGTTGCCTGCTTTGAGGGTTTTTGATTCCGTGAGCACCAGGTCTCATGCAACTGCAAAATGTTGGATAAAGCAATTTCATAGATTCAGCTGTTTTTAAATATTAGCTATGCTGCAATAAATGATTTACAAATGTTTTTTTTTGTTTTTTTAGAACAATGTGACGGAGGCAGCAGCAACAGAGACGATGAAACAGACCTTTGCCTTAAAGCGTAATCGTCTAAGAAAATTGAGGAGAGAGGAAAACCCCAACTTAGTTAGGTCATTTAGTGTTATTTACACCTTTCTAAAGAGAAAAATGTTTTTGTAATCTAACAGCATATATTTGTCAGACACGGTTCTCGCTCCTAAACACTCCTTTATCTTCTTATTGTTGTTATTATTTTATTTATTATTTTAACTAGGCAAGTCAAGAACAAATTCTTATTTTCAATGACGGCCTAGGAACAGTGGGTTAACTGGTCTAGGAACAGTGGGGTTAACTGCCTTGTTCAGGGGCAGAACGACAGATCTTTACATTGTCAGCTCACTCAGGGATTCGATCTTGCAACCTTTCGGTTTCTAGACCAACGCCCGAACCACTAGGCTACCTGCCATCCCCAGATATTCATTAGGATCCTCATTATAATAAATCAGTGATGTCAATATCGTTAGTGGTCTTAGTGTAGCAGCCTGGTATAACCACCATGGAGCTGTAGGCCTCAGAGCACATCCTGTTCAGTCTTAATACTGGAACTTACTTAAGCCTATATTTCAATATATAGGCTACTGTATCAATCAATCAATCAATCAATCGTTCATGCCATCACACAGCATACGAGACATTCATGAGTTGAAATGCAATCAAGCAATTTCATTTTTTTTAAATTACATTTAAAAAAGGGAGCTTTGAATAATTAGTCTTAACAATAAATAAAACCGCAATTCACCAACGCATGCAACTGTTTTAAATATTATAATCTTGTTAGAACGAACTCTCGGGTACAGTTATTTGGTGTTGCGTACACTGTCCCACCAAATGGGCAGGAAAAAAAATGCTGTCATCTGACAGCAGCTGTTTGGCTCACACAATACTCACATAACGCTCGCTCCTACACCCATATCTTTTTTAAATCTCCTGTAGTTTCCACAACAACTTTAAAAAAAAAATGGTTTTAAAGCGAGATGACGTGTGCCTGTTCACACAGGCACTCAATGTCATTGTTTTTACACAGTGTGACCATCGGGGCTCTTTCTTGAGTCATGTGTGTGTCTTAATTATTTAAATCAAACAGTGTGCTTTAAAAGCATCAGAAAAGCTCAGTGCATATGTAGTTGATTTTATTCAAACACATAGGGGTGTGTCTGTCTATATATGGAAAAAATAAGTAAACATTTCGACCAATCGATTGTTTTTTGTTGTTGTCAGGGGACAGTCCTAGGTTATTCAAATGACAGGCTATTCACTGCAGTTTACAGCTTAGACCAGAGTTTGGTACTGTCTTGAAAACAATAACATTCTTCATTACATTGTGTTGTAGCCTGGGCAGGATATATTCCTTGTCCATGTAAAATCTGAAACAATGGGGTATCTTTTTGAGCTGGTACCCGGGGGAATGGGAGGGAGAACACTCAGAGCAGCCTTAGGAAAACAGTGATTTCGTTATCCGATCAACTTTTTCCTCACATCGAGCTTATGAATTATGGGCTAATAATAGGCTGCAGGCTACATCCTCAAGCCTGTCTGTCTTTGTTTTGTTGCGTAACAACACACCTGGCGTCTCCGTTGCCATGGCTATTACTTTTAAAATCAGGTGGAGTCACAGGAAAAGACAGACTACAAAAGCTTGTTGGACACTTATTTTGACCAATTTCTTTAGCCTTCTAATAGCCTATAGGAGGAGAGATGAATACTTCCTATTGCTTGCTGAATGTAAAGTTAAATAACAGGAGGGATGTTGGAAAGGAGTCGCCCATATTTTCCCAATAGGCCAATCTTAACCCTGAGTTACCATCCTGACAAAATAGACCTACACCATATGACTGGGGGTGATAATGTACCTCTCTGGACCTGTTAAACTGTCGAAAAAAGACCCAAACTAATCCAAAATGGTTGTTGCATAATCCGGCCTAGACTGCAGTCATTTCATCATGAAAACAAAAACAGGAAGTTTGAGCGGTTATTCAAATTAGCCTACTATTCACTGCAGTTTACAGCTATTTGTCATTGCACTGTGGTAGAATAACGGTAGAATAATGTTATGGTCTATAAACGTAGGCCAAATCAATAGAGGAGCTTTGCGTGCCCGGAGACCACATATCTTTTTCCCCCCCTTGCACTTTGACAAGTAAATATTTAGCATATAGCCCTTATTTTTAGCTAATATTTAGCATATAGCCCTTATATTTAGTTATTGAATAGCCTAATATCTAGCTAATTTTTAGCATATAGCCCTTATATTTAGCTAATGAATAGCCTAATATCTAGCTAATATTTAGCATATAGCCCTTATATTTAGCTAATGAATAGCCTAATATCTAGCTAATATTTAGCATATAGCCCTTATATTTAGCTAATGAATAGCCTAATATCTAGCTAATATTTAGCATATAGCCCTTATATTTAGCTAATGAATAGCCTAATATCTAGCTAATATTTAGCATATAGCCCTTATATTTAGCTAATAAATAGCCTAATATCTAGCTACTATTTAGCATCTTACTCCGGCTACACATCACTAGCCTCTCTCTTCCAGCTGTTCCCGTGTTCAACAGCCTATAACAGGGGCAGGCAACACTGGTCCTTTTTTTCCATTTAACCGACCTGGAAGATCAGGTGTGTTGAATTGAGGGAAATCACCGAACTGATCGATTAGCTCAGTTGGTCAGGTGTAGTGCCAGGTTGGAACAAACTCCTGGGCTGTGTTTCGAATACCCATACTAACACAGTATTTAATACATACTATTGACTATTAGTTCATTTTAGTATACTGTAAATGAACGTTATCGTTTCAGTTGAGCGTACAAGAGCGTCGCCTGTCTACCGGAAGTTGATGCGGTTGCTATGCAACCTCTTGCTAGCATAACACATGTCTAGCTAAACATTTTACGATTTCGTGTGTGTTCGTAAACTCAAATCTGGAGTGCCAGAATGCGCTCTGGGCGTTCGTAAATCCAGAGTGTTGTCAGATTGCCCGTTCGTAGATTCAGAGCACACAATGACTCTCTGGCTGAGGAGTAAGGTTGATCAACGGCAGTCAAGCACCCAAGCTAACGTAGGCTAACTACTTCCAGACACAAATGAGAGAACAGCTCACTCTGACCATTTTTACTTGCCCTAGCAGAGCTGGTTCGGACTGTTTTCATGTTATCCAGAGCGTTGGTGACAAACTGTGCTGTTGGCAACAATTTAATTACGTTTAGTTTGTTTTTTTTGCCAACGTTTACTGACACCGGCCATAATGAACGGGTGTTGAGCGTTCGTAAATTCATTAATTATCCTGCAAGAGAGTGCTCTGAAATCGTAGTAGAATTAACAATGTCCATTGAAACACACAACGACTACACCACTTAGCTAAGAATGTGAATAATCAAGTCAATAAACGTTGGGTAGTTAGTTAGATAACCGATAGTTAATATACTGCCTGGCAAGTTTGAGTAGCCAATTAACATTAGGTAACTAGCTAACATATAGGTACATAATGCTATGCGGTTCGTAAGGATAGTGTAGCTAACAAATTGTCCGACAACATAACGTGTAAATTGTTTGAAAAGTCATTACTTTATTACATTGTTCAATATTTTAACATTTGTCATAACTAGTTAAAGCAATGAATTTGTATCTGCTCTCGTCGGACTTGGGCTGAATATTTTCCGCCATTTTCTTCAAATCTGAAAATGTTGTGAAGCCACACCCATTTTCTGAAGAATTGCATCATGAGCCATAAAAGTACAGAAAAAGTGTCCATGTGTAATTAGTGAAGACTTACAGAAAACATTTGACCTCTGTCATTGCCAACAAAGGGTATATAACAAAGTATTGAGATAAACTTTTGTTATTGACCAAATACTTATTTTCCACCATAATTTGCAAATAAATTCATTAAAATTCCTACAATGTGTTTTTCTGGATTTTTTTCTCTCATTTTGTCTGTCATAGTTGAAGTGTACCTATGATGAAAATTACAGGCCCCTCCCATCTTTTTAAGTGGGAGAACTTGCAATTGGTGGCTGACTAAATACTTTTTTGCCCCACTGTAAGTAGTATTTGCAGTTGTCACTATGACAATGAACACACCCTGAAATAAATAAATGGTCTGAACCAGTATCTCTGTGTGTTTTATTGACCACATGAATGGTCTGAACCAGGCTCTGTGTGTTAGAGACCTTGTGAATGGTCTGAACCAGGCTCTGTGTGTTAGAGACCTCGTGAATGGTCTGAACCAGGCTCTGTGTGTTAGAGACCTCGTGAATGGTCTGAACCAGGCCCTGTGTGTTAGAGACCTCGTGAATGGTCTGAACCAGTCTGTGTGTTAGAGACCTCGTGAATGGTCTGAACCAGGCCCTGTGTGTTAGAGACCTCGTGAATGGTCTGAACCAGGCTCTGTGTGTTAGAGACCTCGTGAATGGTCTGAACCAGGCTCTGTGTGTTAGAGACCTCGTGAATGGTCTGAACCAGGCCCTGTGTGTTAGAGACCTCGTGAATGGTCTGAACCAGGCTCTGTGTGTTAGAGACCTCGTGAATGGTCTGAACAAGTATCTGTGTGTTAGAGACCTCATGAATGGTCTGAACCAGTATCTGTGTTTTTTTGGGGGTGGCAGGGTAGCCTAGTGGTTAGAGCGTTGGACTAGTAACCGAAAGGTTGCAAGTTCAAACAACTGAGCTGACAAGGTACAAATCTGTCGTTCTGCTCCTGAACAGGCAGTTAACCCACTGTTCCTAGGCCGTCATTGAAAATAAGAATTTGTTCTTAACTGAATAAAATAATGGTAAAAAAAAATAAAATAAAAAATTGACCTCGTGAATGGTCTGAACCAGGCCCTGTGTGTTAGAGACCTCGTGAATGGTCTGAACCAGGCCCTGTGTGTTAGAGACCTCGTGAATGGTCTGAACCAGGCCCTGTGTGTTAGAGACCTCGTGAATGGTCTGAACCAGGCTCTGTGTGTTAGAGACCTCGTGAATGGTCTGAACCAGGCTCTGTGTGTTAGAGACCTCATGAATGGTCTGAACCAGTATCCGTGTGTTTTATTGACCTCGTGAATGGTCTGAACCAGGCCCTGTGTGTTAGAGACCTCGTGAATGGTCTGAACCAGGCCCTGTGTGTTAGAGACCTCGTGAATGGTCTGAACCAGGCTCTGTGTGTTAGAGACCTCGTGAATGGTCTGAACCAGGCACTGTGTGTTAGAGACCTCGTGAATGGTCTGAACCAGGCTCTGTGTGTTAGAGACCTCGTGAATGGTCTGAACCAGGCCCTGTGTGTTAGAGACCTCGTGAATGGTCTGAACCAGGCTCTGTGTGTTAGAGACCTCGTGAATGGTCTGAACCAGGCTCTGTGTGTTAGAGACCTCGTGAATGGTCTGAACCAGGCTCTGTGTGTTAGAGACCTCGTGAATGGTCTGAACCAGGCCCTGTGTGTTAGAGACCTCGTGAATGGTCTGAACCAGGCCCTGTGTGTTAGAGACCTCGTGAATGGTCTGAACCAGGCTCTGTGTGTTAGAGACCTCGTGAATGGTCTGAACCAGGCTCTGTGTGTTAGAGACCTCGTGAATGGTCTGAACCAGGCTCTGTGTGTTAGAGACCTCATGAATGGTCTGAACCAGGCTCTGTGTGTTAGAGACCTCGTGAATGGTCTGAACCAGTATCTGTGTGTTAGAGACCTCGTGAATGGTCTGAACCAGGCTCTGTGTGTTAGAGACCTTGTGAATGGTCTGAACCAGGCTCTGTGTGTTAGAGACCTTGTGAATGGTCTGAACCAGGCTCTGTGTGTTAGAGACCTCGTGAATGGTCTGAACCAGGCTCTGTGTGTTAGAGACCTTGTGAATGGTCTGAACCAGGCTCTATGTGTTAGAGACCTCGTGAATGGTCTGAACCAGTATCTGTGTGTTAGAGACCTCGTGAATGGTCTGAACCAGGCTCTGTGTGTTAGAGACCTCGTGAATGGTCTGAACCAGGCTCTGTGAGAGACCTCGTGAATGGTCTGAACCAGTCTGTGTGTTAGAGACCTCGTGAATGGTCTGAACCAGGCTCTGTGTGTTAGAGACCTCGTGAATGGTCTGAACCAGGCTCTGTGTGTTAGAGACCTCGTGAATGGTCTGAACCAGGCCCTGTGTGTTAGAGACCTCGTGAATGGTCTGAACCAGGCCCTGTGTGTTAGAGACATCGTGAATGGTCTGAACCAGGCTCTGTGTGTTAGAGACCTTGTGAATGGTCTGAACCAGGCTCTGTGTGTTAGAGACCTCGTGAATGGTCTGAACCAGGCTCTGTGTGTTAGAGACCTCGTGAATGGTCTGAACCAGTCTGTGTGTTAGAGACCTCGTGAATGGTTTTGTGTTACCACCTTATTATCAGGCAGTGTTAATCAGTTGATTGACAGGTGTAGGACTGTAGAAAACTTTCCTCTAGTGTGGATGCTCACCAACGTTATGTAGTCTATAGTTTATCATTACACGTATTGGTTTGGTGGATGGCCCATAACTCTGACAACTAACGTTATTATCACAACAGAACTAGACTACTAGAAGGTTCAAGCTAACATTATTATCACAGCAGAACTACCCTACTAGTAGGTCTAGCTAACATTAGCGAAATTTTATTAAATAAAAATAAAAATTACACTTACTTGACCTTAATATTCTAGAAATTGACTCCTTCAAATAATTGACTCTGGAAAGTTTGCCACCAGCGCACTGCAGTAGGGAAGTAAAGCGGAAGTCGAATCCACCACTCCCGTTGTTTGGCTGTGCCCATTGAAAATGAGGTGGATACCATGGCATTGTTGAATACTCTTTTCTGATTGGCTTGAAAGGCATTCTAGAGTGTGCATTATTTCCCTAAAAAAAACACAGTCAAACAACACTGTAGAATTCAATGGCTATATAGTTCATTCTTACAGTCTGTTTGAGCTGCTTTTGAATGCAAATGTTAAATTTAAAACACTATTGGCATTCGATTTTCATAATAGCAAGCAAGGACTGATGGTTTGGTTTAGCTAAACGAGCAAGTATGTTTGGTTACCAAGGCAACTACTGTAACTATCTATTAAACATGCGAGCAACTTCAGTGGATGTTGAACCCATTTGTAGTGATAAATGTGTTAAAGTATATCCGTGGTATAAAAGGGATAATAAACTTGGGGCTCTATGTGGGGCAGCGGGTAGCCTAGTGGTTAGAGTGTAGAGGCGGCAGGGTCGCCTAGTGGTTAGAGTGTAGAGGCGGCAGGGTCGCCTAGTGGTTAGAGTGTAGAGGCGGCAAGGTCACCTAGTGGTTAGAGTGTAGAGGCGGCAGGGTAGCCTAGTGGTTAGAGTGTAGAGGCGGCAGGGTAGCCTAGTGGTTAGAGTGTAGAGGCGGCAGGGTAGCCTAGTGGTTAAAGTGTAGAGGCGGCAGGGTAGCCTAGTGGTTAAAGTGTAGAGGCGGCAGCATAGCCTAGTGGTTAGAGTGTAGAGGCGGCAGGGTCGCATAGTGGTTAGAGTGTAGAGGCGGCAGGGTCGCCTAGTGGTTAGAGTGTAGAGGCGGCAGGGTAGCCTAGTGGTTAGAGTGTAGAGGCGGCAGGGTAGCCTAGTGGTTAGAGTGTAGAGGCGGCAGGGTCGCCTAGTGGTTAGAGTGTAGAGGCGGCAGGGTAGCCTAGTGGTTAGAGTGTAGAGGCGGCAAGGTCGCCTAGTGGTTAGAGTGTAGAGGCGGCAGGGTAGCCTAGTGGTTAGAGTGTAGAGGTGGCAGGGTCGCCTAGTGGTTAGAGTGTAGAGGCGGCAGGGTCGCCTAGTGGTTAGAGTGTAGAGGCGGCAGGGTAGCCTAGTGGTTAAAGTGTAGAGGCGGCAGCATAGCCTAGTGGTTAGAGTGTAGAGGCGGCAGGGTCGCATAGTGGTTAGAGTGTAGAGGCGGCAGGGTCGCCTAGTGGTTAGAGTGTAGAGGCGGCAGGGTAGCCTAGTGGTTAGAGTGTAGAGGCGGCAGGGTAGCCTAGTGGTTAGAGTGTAGAGGCGGCAGGGTCGCCTAGTGGTTAGAGTGTAGAGGCGGCAGGGTAGCCTAGTGGTTAGAGTGTAGAGGCGGCAAGGTCGCCTAGTGGTTAGAGTGTAGAGGCGGCAGGGTAGCCTAGTGGTTAGAGTGTAGAGGCGGCAGGGTCGCCTAGTGGTTAGAGTGTAGAGGCGGCAGGGTCGCCTAGTGGTTAGAGTGTAGAGGCGGCAGGGTAGCCTAGTGGTTAAAGTGTAGAGGCGGCAGGGTAGCCTAGTGGTTAAAGTGTAGAGGCGGCAGCATAGCCTAGTGGTTAGAGTGTAGAGGCGGCAGGGTCGCCTAGTGGTTAGAGCGTAGAGGCGGCAGGGTCGCCTAGTGGTTAGAGTGTTGGACTAGCAACCGGAAGGTTGCAAGTTCAAACTCCCGAGCTGACAGGGTGACAAATCTGTCGTTCTGCCCCTGAACAGGCACCCACTGTTCCTAGGCCGTCATTGAAAATAAGAATTTGTTCTGAACTGACTTGCCTAGTTAAATAAAGGTAAAAAATAAATGCGTTCTCTGGAAAATAATGCAACTCGGTGCAACACACCTTCCATGTTGTCGTTGATTATTTTCCATAGAACTTACAGCCCCTCGTCGACTATCCCTTCCATGTAGTTTTAACAATCAGTTTAAGAAGTCAACCAGACCATACAATATAATTACACGCCTACAACGTTATATTACAGGTGTGTAAACAGAATGAAGGTGTGTAAACCTTTAAAAAAAATGTATCATTGGTTTAAGACCAGGGAAAAATACAATTAAGTGAGATGTACAGATGAGGGACCAGATCCCCCACACTGGGTTACATGGCAGTCTGACAGGACAGTCTGGCAGGTGAGGGACCAAATCCCCCACACTGGGTTACTGGGCAGGACATAGTATGGAAGACAGGTGAGGGACCAATGAACCATAATTACTTTGTTTTGAGACAATATACGTTTAGTTGAATTCTATAAATGTTATATTTGGAAAATGTAGGAATCAATGAGTTGAAAAGTGTACACTTTAAATGATCCCATTTATTTATCAATCCATTTATTAAAAATATGTAAGGGATTGGGGTACATTTCCTTATGCATGTCATGAGTAAGTAATATTCTAGGAAAGTAATCTGATATTTTAAATGGTATCATATTATACCTAACCCTGAATATGCATAAATATTAAATGTAGCTCTCCAACAGCATTGAAACATTGTTTCAAATCTGTGTATATTTTATATTGTAAGAACTTCTATGCCTAGTTAAATAACGGCTAAATAAAAACAAAAAACTTCTAAAGCCAAGTCCTGTAACAACAGGAATTACGATCAACATATTTCACGTAGTCTAAAATAGAAAGTGACAAAAATAAAGACCAAGCAGGTCACTTTGTATTCCTGTATGCTTTCTGAACCACAACAAGACCAGTCTGATCCAGCATGGCGTAACGTTACACTGCACAACAGTAATCAAGACAAACCCCGCCCCTTTCCATCAATCCCGTCCAATCCTCGCACGACTGGAAACGCTGTCATAATATTACAAAAATGGTCAACTTTTCTAATCAACCCACAGTCTCCTTTAGTACCTACAGCGCTCTTTCTTTGACATGATTGTATTTTTCAGCCAGCGAGAGAGTGCACAAAGATCTCAGGGCTGCCATGTCGGCTCGATTGTAAATACGAGCATACAGAGAGAGAGAGAGAGAGAGAGAGAGAGAGTAGGGTACTGCAAAATGGAGTCCGCACAAGCCTTGCTTCTGTTCTTATATCTCCTATGACAACAAAAATAAGGGAGGAAAAAGTTAGCTTGCTCATATGGGTTACAAAGGGTAGTGCTTCTCCGTTATGTACCGTTACTTGTACCGAATTGTTACAACATAGCACGTTCGGCTCGCGATTTACCTTCACGCAAGGTAACATTGGCAGGGATATGCACCGTGCACGGAGAGTAACCGCCAAATTAAACTATGATTCAGATATGCATATTATTACGATAGCTGTGACAAATGACATTCGGTGTATAGTGAAATTCATTCTGAGTAGTAGCAGCGAGAAGCTACTAACGTTACTCAAGACCGTCTCAGAAAACTACTCACGGAATTAAACAGTAACATGTGAATATATTTATCAACCTACCTCCGCGGGGCGAACAAGTCGTCCATGTCTGACACCGATCTCTAAGGGTCGGGACGTTGACAGTTTTGTCTAGAACTGTAGTAGTGGTCGTTTGTGAAATCAACTCACTGTTCCTTTCCACCTATTGCTAGGTGCTCAAAATGGAGGACCAAGCAGAGCGCTTGGTTCGAGTCTCCGAGAATGTTTCCACTGAGCTTGTGCTGTGACCTCAGCCTCGCTCCCGTTTCTAACACACACACACACACACACACAGCGGAGCATGTGTTAAGACCTCACACACAAGCGTGCAGACACAGGATACGGAATCAAGAACCCCTCTGGAGTGTATGTCTGGTCTATAATAAACAAGGCCATTGGAATGTAACTACAAGCTGCAGACAACAGACACAACGCTCAGCATACCAAACAAGCAACGCTGGGGAGGAGAGGGAGGGGCAGGGTAGACTGGGGCCCTGGCTCGGAACTAGGGGGTTCCAGACTAACAACAGCAGCGGTAGGAAATAGAGGCAACACAGCAACTGATGTGGATTGTCTAGCTACCAGCAACTCAGTTGCTACATTGTATCGCCTGATTCCCAACACAAAAAGGAGCACACAGGCTATAAAGTGCAAACTACACTACAGTGTGGATACATTGTAGCTAAAGTGTGGGTACATACTGTATATTGTTACATAGATAGTGTGGATACATTGTAGCTAAAGTGTGGTTACATACTGTATATTGTTACATAGATACAGTGTGGATACATACTTGTATTGTTACTAAAGTGTGGGTACATACTGTATATTGTTACATAGATACAGTGTGGATACATTGTAGCTAAAGTGTGGGTACATACTGTATATTGTTACATAGATAGTGTGGATACATTGTAGCTAAAGTGTGGGTACATACTGTACATACTGTATATTGTTACATAGATACAGTGTGGATACATTGTAGCTAAAGTGTGGGTACATACTGTATATTGTTACATAGATAGTGTGGATACATTGTAGCTAAAGTGTGGGTACATACTGTATATTGTTACATAGATAGTGTGGATACATTGTAGCTAAAGTGTGGGTACATACTGTATATTGTTACATAGATACAGTGTGGATACATTGTAGCTAAAGTGTGGGTACATACTGTATATTGTTACATAGATACAGTGTGGATACATTGTAGCTAAAGTGTGGGTACATACTGTATATTGTTACATAGATACAGTGTGGATACATTGTAGCTAAAGTGTGGGTACATACTGTATATTGTTACATAGATACAGTGTGGATACATTGTAGCTAAAGTGTGGGTACATACTGTATATTGTTACATAGATAGTGTGGATACATTGTAGCTAAAGTGTGGGTACATACTGTATATTGTTACATAGATACAGTGTGGATACATTGTAGCTAAAGTGTGGGTACATACTGTATATTGTTACATAGATACAGTGTGGATACATTGTAGCTAAAGTGTGGGTACATACTGTATATTGTTACATAGATAGTGTGGATACATTGTAGCTAAAGTGTGGGTACATACTGTATATTGTTACATAGATACAGTGTGGATACATTGTAGCTAAAGTGTGGGTACATACTGTATATTGTTACATAGATACAGATAGTGTGGATACATTGTAGCTAAAGTGTGGGTACATACTGTATATTGTTACATAGATACAGTGTGGATACATTGTAGCTAAAGTGTGGGTACATACTGTATATTGTTACATAGATACAGTGTGGATACATTGTAGCTAAAGTGTGGGTACATACTGTATATTGTTACATAGATAGTGTGGATACATTGTAGCTAAAGTGTGGGTACATACTGTATATTGTTACATAGATACAGTGTGGATACATTGTAGCTAAAGTGTGGGTACATACTGTATATTGTTACATAGATAGTGTGGATACATTGTAGCTAAAGTGTGGGTACATACTGTATATTGTTACATAGATACAGTGTGGATACATTGCAGCTAAAGTGTGGGTACATACTGTATATTGTTACATAGATAGTGTGGATACATTGTAGCTAAAGTATGGGTACATACTGTATATTGTTACTTTATATATTTATTATTTAACTCGGCAAGTCAGTTAAGAACAAATTCTTATCTACAATGATACGTGTGGATACATTGTAGCTAAAGTGTGGGTACATACTGGGCAACGTGTGCACGCGCGTGTGTGGTTACAGTGCATGACACACACCTTATGGGCTAAAGCAAATGTCAGTATGTCAGTAATCTGTAGGCTATGTAAAGATTTCAATCCTGACACCAATACCTGAGCCTTTTAGGGATTAAGTCTAGTGGTTAGAGCCAGGTAGCCTAGTGGTTAGAGCCAGGTAGCCTAGTGGTTAGAGCCAGGTTGAGCCTAGTGGTTAGAGAAGGTAGCCTAGTGGTTAGAGAAGGTAGCCTAGTGGTTAGAGAAGGTAGCCTAGTGGTTAGATGAGGCAGGTAGCCTAGTGGTTAGAGAAGGTAGTCTTGTGGTTAGAAGCAGGTAGCCTAGTGGTTAGAGAAGGTAGCCTAGTGGTTAGAGAAGGTAGCCTAGTGGTTAGAGAAGGTAGCCTAGTGGTTAGAGAAGGTAGCCTAGTGGTTAGAGAAGGTAGCCTAGTGGTTAGATGAGGCAGGTAGCCTAGTGGTTAGAGCAGGTAGTCCAGTGGTTAGAGAAGGTAGCCCAGTGGTTAGAGAAGGTAGCCTAGTGGTTAGAGAAGGTAGCCTAGTGGTTAGAGAAGGTAGCCTAGTGGTTAGATGAAGGTAGCCTAGTGGTTAGAGAAGGTAGCCTTGTGGTTAGATGAGGCAGGTAGCCTAGTGGTTAGAGCAGGTAGTCCAGTGGTTAGAGCATTGGGCCAGTAACCAAAAGGCTGCTGGATAGAATCCCCAAGTTGACAAGGTCAAAATCTGTTCTGCCCCTGAACAAGGCAGTTAATCCACTGTTAACCCCGGCAGGCCGTCATTGTAAATAAGAATTTGTTAACTGACTTGTCTAGTTACATAAAAAGGTTAAATATTAGATTTTTTCAATCAATTAAGCAAATTAAGCAACATGAACAATTCATAACTCCTTTTGAGATGTAGGCCAAAGCATTTCCAGGAAGAGTTACATTTTAAATGTTAAATTTGATCACAGATTGTGTTATTTATAACATGAAAAGGGGCATATTGTATTTAGAATATTTTAATATATCCAGAATATTACAATGCTATTACCATAACATTTATCACACAGCTATTGGTCCCTGCAGTTAACTATATGGAAATGTCTTCAAAAAGTTAGGTTCATTTAACGTACATCATTATCATGTTAAATGGGAATATAGTAACATTCACCATTTTATAAAAGGGTATCTTCTAATGTATGAATACTATACTAAATCTACCTCTGATCATGCTAATGGCTGTTTTTATTTATCTGACATTAATATAATGTGTGCATGTACTGACATGCAGGCCGTGTGTGACGATTTAAATGTACGTATTTCAATCCTTGACTACTAATAATGTCCTGTGCTATGTTATGTTTCATGTGGACCCCAGGAAGGAGTAGCTGATGTTTCTGCAGCAGCCAATGGGGGATCCTAATAAAATACCAGCCATAAATAACACATTGTGTTTACAGACTAAAGACTATTTTGCCTTCAGCATCATACAGCGTGTTTAGCTGTAATCAGTGCCTGTGCACACACCAAGTGTTTAAGCTTCTATAGCAGGGTTCTCAAATTGCGGCACGCGGTCTGAACATGACCCAAGGGGTGGTTTTATTTTGCCCCCAAACACACCGCAAGTTTTTCAGAGCAAAAATAAATAAATATATTTCTTGAGAATTTTCATTGTTGGATATAAAACACTGTGAAAACACCAGGAAATCAGTTCTTAGTGATTTTAATTTGGTTAAAACTGTTTCCCAACTATTCCCAGTCATAATAAAATGTGGTCGTATACAAATGTAAACAAGGTTTGAAATGTTGATGTTTTACTAAAATATTATCTGTTTGGGCTTCTAGTAGTGAATTTGTAATTATGTTCTGGGCCCCCTGACCATCAGCTGAAGAAGAAAATCTTTCAGAGTCAGAATCGAGTTGATGATCCCTGACCTATGACCTTATGTGGTGATTTTAAGCATTTTTTTCCTTCATAAATTGAACCCTTATTTTAACAGATACGTTGACAGTGGGGGCTGTCAGTTAAACAGTTCACTTTTTTTGGTAATTTTAACAGTTTTCCCCTCTGCACTCCTCCCAGAAGGTGCTAGGAAAATTACTGCTTGAGAAATAGTTTTTTTCTCAAAAAAGGTACATAACTTTTACCCAGAAATGAGTTGATATTGATATAAAAACAGCTACAGGGGCCTTAAACTCTTAGCAGACACTTTAATACAAAGCAACTTGCAGCATGTGAGCTGAACTCACAACTTTGGCATTACTAGTCACATTCATACCAACTCAGTCTTACCTGGTCTCTGGGTTGGATCAGAACCAATAGTCAGAGACAGTCTTAACTGGTCTCTGGGTTGGATCAGAACCAATAGTCAGAGACGGTCTTAACTGGTCTCTGGGTTGGATCAGAACCAATAGTCAAAAACAGTCTTAACTGGTCTCTGGGTTGTATCAGAACCAATAGTCAGAGACAGTCTTACCTGGTCTCTGGGTTGTATCCCAGGATGTAGAAAAAGGAGTCGATGCGAGCTTTGAACTCCCTGGCAGCAAAGATGTCGGAGAAATGGGCAATGTTACACTTCCCCCTGAAACACAAGACACAAAGGCAAAGAACATTTGTTTTACTGGTCAACACACAAGCACAGTAAACACACTATATATACACAAACGTGTATGTGGATACCCTGTCAAATTAGTCATTTGGCTATTTCAGTCACACCTGTTGCTGACAGGTGTATAAAAATCGAGCACACAACCATGCAATCTCCATAGACAAACATTGATAGTGGAATGGCTTTACTGAAGAGCTCAGTGACTCAACATGGCAACATCTGCTAGAGTTGTCCCTGTCACCTGGAGGGGCTGTGACTGTGAAGTGGAAACGTCCAGGAGCAACAATGGATCAGCCGCAAAGTGGTAGACCACACAAGCTCACAGAATGGGACCGGGGACTGAAGTGTGTAGCGCGTCTGTCCTCGGTTTGCAACACTCACTACCGAGTTCCAAACTGCCTCTGGAAACAACGTCAGCACAATAACTGTTCGCCAGGAGCGTCATGAAATGGGTTTTCATGATTAGAGCAGACGCGTACAAGCCTAATATCACCATGCTCAATGCCAAGCGTCGGCTGGAGTGGTGTAAAACTGGCCGCCATTGGACTCTGGAGCAGTAGAAATGCGTTCTCTGGAGTGATGAATCACGCTTCACCATCTGACAGTCCGAAGGACAAATCTGGGTTTGGTGGATGCCAGGAATGCATCATGTCAACTGTAAAGTTTGGTGTAGGAGAAATAATGGTCTGGGGCTGTTTTAGCCCAGGTCCTTTAGTTCCAGTGAGAGTAAATCTTAACGCTACAGCATATAATGACACACTAGATGATTTTGTGCTTCCAACTTTGTGGCAACAGTTTGGGGAAGGCCCTTTCCTGTTTCAGCATGACAATGTCCCCGTGCACAAAGCGAGGTCCATACATAAATGGTTTGTCGAGATCAGCGTGGAAGAACTTGACTGGCCTGCACAGAGCCCTGACCACAACCCCATGGAACACCTTTGAGATGACTTGGAACACTGACTGCGAGCCAGGCTGAATCCTCCAATATCAATGCCCAATGTTCCAACATCTAGTGGAAAGCCTTCCCAGAGGAGTGGAGGCTGTTATAGCAGCAATGTTCCAACATCTAGTGGAAAGCCTTCCCAGAAGAGTAGAGGCTGTTATAGCAGCAATGTTCCAACATCTAGTGGAAAGCCTTCCCAGAAGAGTGGAGGCTGTTATAGCAGCAATGTTCCAACATCTAGTGGAAAGCCTTCCCAGAAGAGTGGAGGATGTTATAGTAGCAATGTTCCAACATCTAGTGGAAAGCCTTCCCAGAAGAGTGGAGGCTGTTATAACAGCAATGTTCCAACATCTATAAAAATACTTTTGTCAGAGTAGTGGAGGCTGTTATGAGCACTGTAAACAACATCTTTTGAAAGTTCCCATGAAGTGTACATGAGCACTGTTATAGTGTACATTGGGGACATATAACATTTACATTACATTTAAGTCATTTAGCAGACGCTCTTATCCAGAGCGACTTACAAATTGGATAAACACATACTTTTGTCATGTAGTGTACATGAGCACTATAAACACATACTTTTGGTCATGTAGTGTACATGAGCACTATAAAGACATACTTTTGTCATGTAGTGTACATGAGCACTGTTTTTTTTAATATATTTTTTTATTTTACCTTTATTTAACTAGGCAAGTCAGTTAAGAACAAATTCTTATTTTCAATGATGGAAAAGGAACAGTGGAGTTAACTGGTCTAGGAACAGTGGGTTAACTGGTCTGGGAACAGTGGGTTAACTGCCTGTTCAGGGTTCAGAATGACAGATTTGTACCTTGTCAGCTCAGGGGTTTGAACTTGCAACCTTTCAGCTACTAGTCCAACACTCTAACCACTAGGCTACCCTGCCGCCCCAGTAATGAGGCTATATACAGGGGGTACCGGTACAGATTCAATGTACAGGCACACAGGTTATTGCTCCTGTTATTGTACAGGGGCACAGGTTATCCCAATGTGATTGGGGTAATATGCACATATAGGTAAAGTGACTATGCATCGATAATAAAAGAGTAGCAGCAGTGTAAACATTGGGGTGGGGGGCAATGCAAATAGTCCGGGTAGCCATTTGATTAGCAGTTCAGCAGTCTTACGGCTTGGAGGCAGAAGCTGTTAAGAAGCCTTTTGGACCTAGACTTGGCGCTCTGGAACCACTTGCCGTGCGGTAGCAGGGAAAACAGTCTATGACTAGGGTGGCTGGAGTCTTTGAACATTTTGGCTGGAGGGCCTTCCTCTGACACTGCCGAGGTTCTGGATGTCAGGAAGCTTGGCCCTAGTGATTTACTGAGTCATACGCACTACCCTCTGTAGTACCTTGCGGTTGGAGGCCGAGCAGTTGCCATACCAGGCGGTGATGCAACCAGTCAGGATGCTCTCGTGCAGATGTAGAACTTTTTGAAGATCTGAGGACCCATGCCAAATATTTTCAGTCTCCTGAGGGGGAATATGCTTTGTCGTGCCCTCTTCACAACTGCTTGGTGTGTTTGGAACTTGAAGCTCTCAACCTGCTCCACTGCAGCCCCGTCGATGAGAATGGGGGCGTGCTCGGCCATCCTTTTCCTGATTCCTGTCCAGAATCATCTCCTTTGTCTTGATCACGTTGAGGGAGAGGTTGTAAACCTGGCACCACACTGCCAGGTCTCTGACCTCCTCCCGATAAGCTGTCTCATCGTTGTTGGTGATCAAGCTTATGTCCTCGGAAAACTTAATGATGGTGTTGGAGTCGTGCTTGGCCATGCAGTCATGGGTGAACAGGGAGTACAGGAGGGAACTGAGCACGCACCCCTGAGGGGCCCCCGTTTTGAGGATCAGCATGGCAGATGTTACCTACCCTTACCACCTGGGGTCGGCCCATCAGGAAGTCGAGGATCCAGTTGCAGAGGTGTTTAGTCCCTTAGTGATGAGCTTTGAGGGCACATTGGTGTTGAATGCTGAGCTGTAGTCAATGAATAGCATTCTCACATAGGTGTTCCTAATGTCCAGGTTGGAAAGGGCAGTGTGGAGTACAAGTGAGATTGCATCATCTGTGGATCTGTTGGGGCGGTATGCAAATTGGAGTGGGTCTAGGGTTTCTGGGATAATGGTGTTGATGTGAGCCATGACAAGCCTTTCAAAGCATTTCATGGCTACAGAGGTGAGTGTTACGGGTAGGTAGTCATTTAGGCAGGTTACCTTGGTGTTCTTGAGCACAGGGACTATGGTGGTCTGCTTGAAACATATTGGTATTACAGACTAGGCCATGGACAGGTTGAAAATGTCAGTGAAGACACTTGCCAGTTGGTCAGCACCTGCTCGGAGTACACGTCCTGGTAATCCGTCTGGCCCTGCGGCCTTGTGAATGTTGACTACAGAGAGGGTGACCACATCAGCTGGTGCTCTCATGCATGCTTCAGTGTTGCTTGCCTCGAAGTGCCTTGTCTGGTAGGCTTGTGTCATTTGGCAGTTCGTGGCTGTGCTTCCATTTTTAGTCTGTAATAGTTTCCAAGCCCTGCCACATCCACCAAGCGTCGGAGCCGGTGTGGTATGATTCAATCTTAGTCCTGTATTGATGCTTTGCATGTTTGATGGTTCGTCGGCGGGCATAGCAGGATTTCTTATATGCGTCCGGTTTAGGGTCCCGCTCCTTGAAAGCGGCAGCTCTACCTTTAAGCTCTTTGCAGATGTTGCCTGTAATCCATGGCTTCTGGTTGGGGTATGTACGTACGGGTCACTGTGGTGACAACATCATCAATTGATATAGCCAGTGACTGATGTGGGTATTCCATTCTGTGCGAGCAAAACAGTCCTGTAGCTTAGCACCTGTGTCATCTGACCACTTCAGATTTGCGTCAGTTTCAATGCGGCCTTGGAACAGTGGTTTAACCTCTTGAAACTCTGGGGGCGCAATTTCATTTTTGGATGAAAAACGTTCCCGTTTTAAACTTTTTGTCTGCTTTAGTTTTTGCTTGTCTGTGGGAGGAATCAGGAAATGGATCGTTTTCCATTGTTCAGATTTGCCAAAACATTTTATTTTACTAGGCAATCATTGGAAGATTGACCATAAGAGCCTTGGAACATTTTCAGCTGCTGTTTTTTCCAACTGCAGGCTTGTTCAGAGGCAGAATGATTCCAAACAATTTTTTTCGGTCCTTGTCAGCTTTGACGGGTGACTTCGATCTTGCTTTCAGGAAAAACTGAACATTTGCTATGTAACTGAGAGTTACTAGTCCTTCAACGCTCTATGCAAAATGCAACTAGGCTACTCTTACACAAATGCTTGATTTGCTATGGTTCAAAAGCTGATCAATGGAGAGCAGGCATATTATTTTCATTTCATTTGCGATTTTCAGAAATCGGCTAGAGCTTTGATTAACTGCCTTCTGACTGTGTGTGGAGTAAAGGTGGTCTAGAGTTTTCCCCCCCTTCTGGTTGCACATTTAACATGCTGATAGAAATGAGGTAAAACTGATTTTAGTTTGCCTGCATTAAAGTCCCCGGCCACTAGGAGCGCCACTTCTGGATGAGCATTTGTTTGTTTGTTATGGCCTTATAGAGTTGGTTGCAGGCTTCGTGACAGCATTGGTTTGTGGTGGTCTATAGACAGCTATGGAAAATATAGATACACTTTCTTTGTAAATAGTGTGGTCTACAGCTTATCATGAGATACTCTACCTCAGGCGAGCAAAACCTAGAGACTTCCTTTATATTAGATTTCATGCACCAGCTGTTATTGACAAATAGACAAAGACCACTACCCCTTGTCTTACCGGTGGCAGCTGTCCTATCATGTTGATGCACCGAAAACCCAGCCAGCTGTATGTTATCCATGTTGTCGTTCAGCCACGACTCGGTGAAACATAAGCTATTACAGTTTTTAATGTCCTGTTGGTAGGACAGTCTTCATTGGAGCTCATCCATTTTGTTATCCAATGATTGCACGCTGGCTAATAGGACTGATGGTGGAGGTGGATTACCCACTCGCTGTCGGATCCTTACAAGGCACCCCGACCTAAGTCCCCAATATCTCTGTTTCTTCTTTATGCGAATGATGGGGATTTGGGCCTTGTCCTGTGTCTGAAGTAAGTCCAACTCAGACAGTTTCTTCGTCCAGTACGAGGTGAGTAATCGCTGTCCTGATATCCAGAAGCGCTTTCCGGTCATACGAGACGGTGGCAAAAACATTAGATACAAAATAAGTTACAAATAAATGTGAGAAAACACACACAATATCACAATTGGTTAGGAGCCCGTAATACGGCAGCCATCTCCTCTGGCGCCATTGTAGGATCGGCATAGCTTATATTTAATTATGGCAGCAGGTATCTAGTGAGTGTGTCAGTTGGTTGTGAGTGATGAGTTTGAGATCTAGAGTGTAATAAACTACATGGTTTCCTGAGTCGTCGTGGGAGGACCACACACCACATCATTTGCGTGTATTAGAATACTTGCGTTTCCACCTCCATTTCTCACATATTGGATTTTGCAGATCCCACCACTTCGAAAAGAAACAAATTAATCGGAACTTACACTACTGTCAGAATTTATACTATTGTACCAAACCTTCCTGTTTCCATCACAGCGGTCTTAAAAAAAAAAGCTTTTCTCATAAACTGTGGATGGAAACGTGGTTGAGGTTAAAGAAAGTGTGCTTTATCTTTTCTTTTTATCTTTTTTAGCTTGATCAATTTACCACATTTGGCGAACCGTTAAATTCAATAGAAGCTGTGCATGTCGCTGGATACATCACCTATTTAGCTCCCAAAAACACAGACATTCTTCTAACGTCATCCCTCCCTCCCTCCGTCATCCCTCCTCCCTCCGTCCTTCCGTCCTCCCTCCGTCATCCCTCTTCCCTCCCTCCTTCAGTCATCCCTCCCCCCTCCCTCCATCCGTCATCCCTCCCTCCTTCCGTCATCCCTCCCTCCCTCCGTCATCCCTCCCTCCGTCATCCCTCCATCCCTCCGTCCTCCCTCCCTCCCTCCCTCCATCCTTCATCCCTCCCTCCCTCTTCATCCCTCATCAGTCATCCCTCCATCCATCCCCCTCCCTCCATCATCCGTCATCCCTCCCTCCCTCCGTCATCCCTCCCTCCCTCCCTCCATCCTTCATCCCTCCCTCCCTCCATACTTCATCCCTCATCAGTCATCCCTCCATCCATCCGTCATCCCTCCCTCCATCATCCGTCATCCCTCCCTCCGCCGAGGGATGATGTGCATCAGACAGAGACAGCTGGACTGTGAAATGCAACCTGTGTTGCTCTGCTCTTCCAGATGTTACGACCCCAACAAGCCAGTAAACACACACAGTTTGACATCCAGCAGTGTGTCTGGCCCCATCACCTTGACAAACATCAGCGCGGTCTGCAGGCAGACAGGCGTCTCCAGCTGGGAAGGATGACTTCCTCACGAGATCAAAGGAATAAGGAGCTGTATGTCTGTCTGTCTATGTTTCCGTGTGTGTGTGTGTCTGTGTGTTTGTGGTTTATGTTTCCGTGTGTGTGTCTGTGTTTCTGTGTGTGTGTGTCTGTGTTTCACTCTCTTTGTGTGTGTCTGTGTTTCCGTGTGTGTGTGTCTGTATTTCCGTGTGTGTGTGTCTGTGTTTCCGTGTGTGTGTGTCTGTGTTTCCGTGTGTCTGTGTTTCCATGTGTGTGTGTCTGTGTTTCCGTGTGTGTGTGTCTGTGTTTCCGCGTGTGTGTGTGTGTCTGTGTCTCCGTTTCTGTGTTTCCGTGTCTGTGTTTCCGTGTCTGTGTTTCCGCGAGCGTGTGTGTGTCTGTATTTCCGTGTCTGTGTGTGTGTCTGTGTTTCCGCGCGTGTGTGTGTCTGTATTTCCGTGTCTGTGTTTCCGTGTCTGTGTCTATGTTTCCGTGTCTGTGTGTGTGTTTCCGTGTGTGTGTTTGTGGTCTATGTTTCTGTGTCTGTGGTCTATGTTTCAGTCTCTTTGTGTGTGTGTCTATGTGTGTGTGTGTGTATGTGTCTCCGCGTCTGTGTTTCCGCGCGTGTGTGTGTGTCTGTGTTTCCGTGTCTGTGTTTCCGTGTCTGTGTGTGTGTCTGTGTTTCCGCGTGTGTGTTTGTGTTTCCGCGTGTGTGTGTCTGTGTTTGTGTGTCTGTGTGTGTGTGTGTTGTTTCCGTGTCTGTGTGTGTGTGTGTGTGTGTTTCCGCGTCTGTGTGTGTGTTTCTGTGTGTGTCTGTGTTTCTGTGTGTGTGTGTGTGTGTCTGTGTTTCTGTGTGTGTGTGTGTGTGTCTGTGTTTCTGTGTGTGTGTCTGTGTTTCCGTGTGTGTTGAGCAACATTACAGCATCCTGCTGGAATTCCCTCTGCCTCCATTTATCTAAAGCTTCTATAATAAGTCAAATCAAAGACCTGCTGTGTGTGTGTGTCCAGGACAACTGGCTGCTAATTTAGCCTGAAATCACTGGGTTCTCCAAGACGTGTATATATATATATATATACACTCTCTCTCTATATATATATAGAGAGAGAGAGAGAGAGAGCAAAGAGAGAGAGAGAAGAGAGAGAGCAAAGAGAGAGAGCAAAGAGAGAGAAAAGAGAGAGAGAGCAAAGAGAGAGAGAGAGAGAGAGAGAGAGAGAGCGAGCTGCTACACTGTTTCACAGATGGTTTGCGTTAAAGGGCGTAGTGTGAGAGTGTGTGTGTGTGGAGCAGAGGGGGAGAGAATCACATGAGCATGGAGAAAGGGAAGACTATCTGGTTTCATATGGAGACAATCACCCTGCCTGTCCTCCTTTCCTTGGTATCGACAGTTAGAGCATAATGACTATCAGCTCAGTGTGACTGTGTGTTTGTACTACTGTTTTTCAAGTTAATTCGCCACTTGCAGTGAAACAGTACAGTGAAATTCCTAAATGAGAGCTCTTTCCTAATGCTGCAGTCATAATAGAGAATAAATGTAAAAAGTCTGTTCAATATGCAGGTCAGTACCTTGTTCAATATGCAGGTCAGTACCTTGTTCAATATACAGGTCAGTACCATGTTCAATATGCAGGTCAGTACCTTGTTCAATATGCAGGTCAGTACCTTGTTCAATATACAGGTCAGTACCATGTTCAATATACAGGTCAGGACCATGTTCAATATACAGGTCAGTACCATGTTCAATACACAGGTCAGTACCATGTTCAATATACAGGTCAGTACCATGTTCAATATACAGGTCAGTACCATGTTCAATATGCAGGTCAGTACCATGTTCAATATGCAGGTCAGTACCATGTTCAATATGCAGGTCAGTACCATGTTCAATATGCAGGTCAGTACCTTGTTCAATATGCAGGTCAGTACCATGTTCAATATACAGGTCAGTACCATGTTCAATATGCAGGTCAGTACCATGTTCAATATGCAGGTCAGTACCTTGTTCAATATGCAGGTCAGTACCTTGTTCAATATGCAGGTCAGTACCATGTTCAATATGCAGGTCAGTACCATGTTCAATACACAGGTCAGTACCTTGTTCAATATGCAGGTCAGTACCTTGTTCAATATGCAGGTCAGTACCATGTTCAATATGCAGGTCAGTACCTTGTTCAATATGCAGGTCAGTACCTTGTTCAATATGCAGGTCAGTACCATGTTCAATATACAGGTCAGTACCATGTTCAATATGCAGGTCAGTACCAGCTGTGGTGGTCATGAAATTTTGTTAGCCGGTGACAGTAAAACAAATCACTGTCAGTCTCACGGTAATTGACCATGAATTAACATAATCACGTTTAGCATCTCCGACCTTCCACACAGAGCCACACACTGACGCAGACCTTTGGAACATCTACATTTTAAAAAATTCTAATAAATCCATTTAATAATATAGCCAACACCTTCACAATAAATCCATGTAATATAGTCTTACACCTTCACAATAAATCCATTTAATAATATAGCCAACACCTTCACAATAAATCCATTTAATAATATAGCCAACACCTTCACAATAAATCCATGTAATAATATAGCCAACACCTTCACAATAAATCCATGTAATATAGTCTTATACCTTCACAATAAATCCATTATTTATTTTAGACAGGTCGAAAGAAACAGGATATGAAGATAATGTCATCTATTTCAGAAGAACAGAATATCATACTCTAGAGTTGTCTTTATTTTTTTTTTTTATTATTATTATTTTTTTACCTTTATTTTACTAGGCAAGTCAGTTAAGAACAAATTCTTATTTTCAATGACGGCCTAGGAACAGTGGGTTAACTGCCTGTTCAGGGGCAGAACGACAGATTTGTCAGCTCGGGGGTTTGAACTCGCAACCTACCGGTTACTAGTCCAACGCTCTAACCACTAGACTACACTGCCACCCCTATGTTAGGTCCTGATCTGGCTGGGCTACACGAGTTCATTTAGCAGGCAAGATTAGCATAGAATTCCGTGGCATTATTTTATAGTATGACGAATACAATTGAACCAAGCTGAATAAAATAGAAAGGATATTTTGTCAGAACTATTTGAGGGAGTGCGAACTATTTGAGGGAGTGCGAACTATTTGAGGGAGTGCGAACTATGAGGGAGTGCGAACTATGAGGGAGTGCGAACTATGAGGGAGTGCGAACATGTGGCTATTCTCTGTGGAGGTTAACAAAGAAACAGGCCCTCCTCAAATTTTCCATCTGCTGCATCCAATATAATGATGAGTTGAAGAAAGTCACATGAAAGGCATTCTGTGTGGTTCTTATGCAGGCTGTACCCTTCATCAGTCTAAACATATCCATCCCCCTTGTGTGGCCATGATGCCCCCTAAACATATCCATCCCCTTTGTGTGGCCATGACCCCCCTAAACATATCCATTCCTTTTGTGGCCGGTTGCACCATTGGGCTGAATATAATCATTATAATTCCCTTCTCCCCGCTGCGTGCCGAAGCACGTCTCACTCACAAGGCTCTCAGTCACACGATTGGGTATTTCTCGCAGGCTACAAGTGAAGACAGACACATCTGGGACCCCTACTGCGTACGTCCTTATCCAATTCCGAGACGCATATTGATATTGGAAGAACTGTCCACATTTACTTTTCGTCAGCCAACAAGATGAGTAGTCGGCCTAACGAACAGCAAAAGCACTAGCCTATGTCAATTTACTATCCCCCGTAGTATAAAAGTTGACTTTTTCCAATTCTGAGGAAGAAATAAATGTTCCTGACATAGTCCGGGACAGTTGTGGGATGCGATAGATCCTAAATTAATACAACCACAAGCATTAAAAAATAAACTAAGAAATGAGACTGATGCAACAGATGAGACTGTTTAGCTTAAAATGGTGATAAACTATTAGGCTATTTCTTCACATTGTAAGCAGAGCAATGCGCACATGGCAGTAGGCAATCAGCACAAATGTTCCATTAGCAGGAAAACACCATTATTCAAAATGACCACAAATGTTATTAATGCTTTTATTATAAAGTTGCATTTTTAATGGGGGAAAATTATCTTCCTCAAACGTGAAACTCACACACTGCTTATGTATGCCAGTAAACAGATTAATGTGCTTCATTTGAAGAAATGATATGGCCACTTTAGTTGTAATACAAACCTTATTAAAACATATAGGCCTATGGGCAAGGCAACATGAGGTGTGCAACTATGCTTTGAAAAGATCTCTTGTTTGGCTGTTTGGCTTAAGCTAGGAATCATTCACACGCGATCATTTATCAAGTGATAGACTAATATTGTCACCCATCAGACTATTCCTGATTATTTTAGTCTATATGAAGACCAGATTTAATGTGAATTAAATTAGTTTTGATGTAGAATGGACCATTATAATGCACCTGTATCTAAACAGGGGCAGCGGGAAAAATACATGTCATCTGTGCACTTAAATAGTGAATGGAGGACGCTGTTACCCTGGTTTATGTTCATGGCAGCCAGGCAGGATTATACCCCTGTTGTAAAGAAAAACAGTGTGCTTAATATTAGGAAAGTTGAGGAATAAATACAGTTGGCCTACCCTATAGGAAGCTGATGGGATCCTCCTCTTTTTAACAGAGGCCATCACTCTGTTTTCGCAAACAATTGCATAGCCTATAGAAATGTTGCGTAACATGAGCTCCTGGGCTCTCATGACATTTGCATTGATGGTCAGGGTGACTAGAGGGACAACAGATTGCCGAGTACCAGGCAGTTAAAAAGTTTGGTAGGCCACTAATGACCATCAGAAGCATCAGAGCTTGGAGAAGCCTAATTGCCGTGACTAAACGGTCACATGGAATTTTGACAGTCATCATGACCACCAGTGTGGCGGTAATACGTTCACCGTAACAGCACTAGTATCAGTACCTTATTCAACGTGTAGGGGTACTAGAGTGGTTGCATATACAGTCCTGGCCAAAAGTTTTGAGAATGACACAAAGTTTGCAGCTTCAGTGTCTTTAGATATTTTTGTCAGATGTTACTATGGATACTGAAGTATAATTACAAGCATTTCATAAGTGTCAAAGGCTTTAATTGACAATGACATGAAGTTGATGCAAAGAGTCAATATTTGCAGTAGTAACATTTTTTTTTGCAAGACCTCTGCAATCCGCCCTGGCATGCTGTCAATGAACTTCTTATCCACATCCTGACTGATGTCAGCCCATTTCTGCAAAATCAATGCTTGGAGTTTGTCCGAATTTGTTTGTCCACCTGCCTCTTGAGGATTGACCACAAGTTCTCAATGGGATTAAGGTCTGGGGAGGTTCCTGGCCATGGACCCAAAACATTGATGTTTGTTCCCCCAGCCACTTTGTTATCACTTTTGCCTTATGGCAAGGATCATGCTGGAAAAGGCATTGTTTGTCACCAAACTGTTCCTGGAGGGTTGGGAGAAGTTGCTCTCAGAGGATGTGTTGGTACCATTCTTTATTCATGGCTGTGTTCTTAGGCAAAATTGTGAGTGAGCCCACTCCCTTGGCTGAGAAGCAACCCCACACATGAATGGTCTCAGGATGCTTTACTGTTGGCATGACACAGGACTGATGGTAACGCTCACCTTGTCTTCTCCGGACAAGCTTTTTTCCAGATGCCCAAAACAATCGGAAAGGGGATTCATCAGAGAAAATGACTTTACCCCAGTCCTCAGCAGTCCAATCCCTGTACCTTTTGCAGAATATCAGTCTGTCCCTGATGTTTTTCCTGAAGAGAAGTGGCTTCTTTGCTGCCCTTGACACCAGGCCATCCTCCAAAAGTCTTTGCCTCACTGTGCGTGCAGATGCACTCACACCTGCCTGCTGCCGTTCCTGAGCAAGCTCTGTACTGGTGGTGCCCCGATCCTGCAGCTGAATCAACTTTAGGAGACGGTTCTGGCACTTGCTGGACTTTCTTGGGTGCCCTGAAGCCTTCTTCACAACAATTGAACCACTCTCCTTGAAGTTCTTGATGATCCGATAAAATGGTTAATTTAGGTGCAATCTTACTGGCAGCAAGATCCTTGCCTGTGAAGCCCTTTTTGTGCAAAGCAATGATGACGGCACGTGTTTCCTTGCAGGTAACTATGGTTGACAGAGGAAGAACAATGATTCCAAGCACCACCCTTCTTTTGAAGCTTTCAGTCTGTTATTCAAACTCAATCAGCATGACAGAGTGATCTCAAATTGCCATCATACAAACTGAGGCAGCAGACTTGGTGAAAATTAATATTTGTGTCATTCTCAAAACTTTTGGCCATGACTGTACAGGTCAGAACCAGTACCTTATTCAATGTGCAGGGATACTGGAGTGGTAGTATATACAGGTCAGTACCTTATTCAATATGCAGGGATACTGGAGTGGTAGTATATACAGGTCAGTACCTTATTCAATGTGCAGGGGTACTGGAGTGGTAGTATATACAGGTCAGTACCTTATTCAATGTGCAGGGGTACTGGAGTGGTAGTATATACAGGTCAGTACCTTATTCAATGTGCAGGGGTACTGGAGTGGTTGTATATACAGGTCAGAACCTTATTCAATGTGCAGGGGTACTGGAGTGGTAGTATATACAGGTCAGTACCTTATTCAATGTGCAGGGGTACTGGAGTGGTTGTATATACAGTCATACCTTATTCAATGTGCAGGGGTACTGGAGTGGTACCATATACAGGTCAGTACCTTATTCAATGTGCAGGGGTACTGGAGTGGTAGTATATACAGGTCAGTACCTTATTCAATTCAACTGGAGTGGTAGTATATACAGGTCAGTACCTTATTCAATGTGCAGGGGTACTGGAGTGGTAGTAAATACAGGTCAGTGTCATACTGGAGTGGTAGTATATACAGGTCAGTACCTTATTCAATGTGCAGGGATACTGGAGTGGTAGTATATACAGGTCAGTACCTTATTCAATGTGCAGGGGTACTGGAGTGGTAGTATATACAGGTCAGTACCTTATTCAATATGCAGGGATACTGGAGTGGTAGTATATACAGGTCAGTACCTTATTCAATGTGCAGGGGTACTGGAGTGGTTATATATACAGGCCAGTGTCAGTACCTTATTCAATGTGCAGGGGTACTGGAGTGGTTATATATACAGGTCAGTACCTTATTCAATGTGCAGGGGTACTGGAGTGGTAGTATATACAGGTCAGTACCTTATTCAATATGCAGGGATACTGGAGTGGTAGTAAATACAGGTCAGTGTCAGTACCTTATTCAATGTGCAGGGATACTGGAGTGGTAGTAAATACAGGTCAGTGTCAGTACCTTATTTAATGTGCAGGGGTACTGGAGTGGTAGTATATACAGGTCAGTACCTTATTCAATGTGCAGGGGTACTGGAGTGGTAGTATATACAGGTCAGTACCTTATTCAATATGCAGGGATACTGGAGTGGTAGTATATACAGGTCAGTACCTTATTCAATGTGCAGGGGCACTGGAGTGGTAGTATATACAGGTCAGTACCTTATTCAATGTGCAGGGGTACTGGAGTGGTAGTATATACAGGTCAGTACCTTATTCAATGTGCAGGGGTACTGGAGTGGTAGTATATACAGGTCAGTACCTTATTCAATGTGCAGGGGTACTGGAGTGGTAGTATATACAGGTCAGTACCTTATTCAATGTGCAGGGATACTGGAGTGGCTATCAGTACCTTATTCAATGTGCAGGGGTACTGGAGTGGTAGTATATACAGGTCAGTACCTTATTCAATGTGCAGGGGTACTGGAGTGGTTGTATATACAGGTCAGTACCTTATTCAATGTGCAGGGATACTGGAGTGGTAGTATATACAGGTCAGTACCTTATTCAATGTGCCGGGGTACTGGAGTGGTAGTATATACAGGTCAGTGTCAGTACCTTATTCAATGTGCAGGGGTACTGGAGTGGTACATAAGTCACAGGGCTGAAATGTGACTGGTAGCAGGAATATATAAATACTTATGGTAATATACAAATAGGTCATATATACAGTGCCTTCATAAAGTATTCATACCCCTTCACTTAACCACATTATGTTGTGTTAAAGCCTTCATTAAAAAAAAGAAAATTCCCCAAGAACACAGTGGTCTCCATTAGGAAATGGGGAAAAAATATGGAACTACCCAGACTCTGCCTAGAGCTGACCGTCCAACCCAACTGAACAACCGGGCAAGAAGGAACTTGGTCAGCAAGACAGCCCAATGACCACTGACAGAACTAGAGTACCTTGGCTGAGATAGGAGAATCTGACAGAAGGACAACAGTCTCTACAGCACTTCACCAATCTGGGATTTATGGGGGACTGGCCAGACAGAAGCCGCCCCTGAGAAAAAGGCACGACAGCACGCCTGGAGTTTGCCAAAAAAAAGGCACGCAAAAGACAGAATCACAAGGCAAAGGATTCTGTGGTCTGATGAGAAACAAAAATGTAACTCTTTGGCCTGAATGTAGAGCGTTATGTCTGGAGAAAACCAGGCACAGCAATGAATAATCAATGGACATCAGCGTAATGAGTAAAACATCTAATCAATAATCATTCTAGCAGCAGCGTAGGTTGTGTCTGAGTGGGTAGAGACCTGCGGATGGGCATAGAGTCAGTATGGATAGTATGTGGGAGAGGGAGGGCAGTAGTTAGCCATTTAACAGTCTTATGGCCAGGGGATAGAAGCTGTTTAGAAGTCTGTTTGTCTGAGCCTTGATACACCTGTACTGCCTGTCTCGGGTGGCTGGATTCTATGGTATTTGTTTTGGGCCTTTCTTAAGACATTGCCTGGCATGGATGTCCTGGATGGCAGACAATTTTACCCCAGTGATGGATAGGGCCGTCCGCACCACCCTTTGTAAGGACTTCCAGTCCTGGGCGGTACAGTTGCCCATACCAGACGTTGATACAACCCCTCAAGATGCTTTCAATGGTGCAGCTGTAAAAGATCCTGAGGTCTGAGGGGTCATGCCAAATCATATCAGCCTCCTGAGGGAGAATAGGCGTTAGCGTTGCCTGATTCACAACCGTTCTGGTGTGAGAAGACCATGTAAAGTCCTCAGTGATTAGGAACTAGAAGCTCTTGACCTTTTCCACTGCGGCCCGTCGATGTAGATGGGGATGTGAAACACCCCCCCCCCTCACGTTTCCTGTAGTCCACGATCAGCTCCTTGGTCTTGCTGAGGTTGAGGGAGAGGTTGTTGTCCTGGCAACACTGCCAGCTCTCTGAACTACCGTCCCTGTAGGCCGTCTCATCGGAGTTGGTGATTAGGCTCACCACCGTCGTGTCGTCAGCAAACTTGATGGAGTTGGAGTCATTCATTTGGCCACACAGTCATGGTTGAACAGGGAATACAGAAGGGGACTAAGTACACACCCCTGAGGGGCCCCAGTGTTAAGGATCAGCGTGGCAGACGTGTTGTTGCCTACTCTTACCACCTGGGGTCGAACCATCAGGAAGTCCAGGATCCAGTTGCAGAGTGAGGTGTTTAGTCTCAGGGTCCTGAGCTTGGTGACAAGCTTTGTGGGCACTATGGTGTTGAACGCTGAGCTGTAGTCAATGAATAGAATTCTCAAAAAGTTATTCCTCTTGTCAAGGTGGGACAGGGCAGTGTGGAGTGCATTTGAGATGGCATCGTCTGTAAATCTGTTGGGGCGGTATGCAAATTGGAGTGGGTCTAGGGTGTCTGGGATGGATGTGATACATAACCGGCCTTTCAAAACACTTCATAATTACAGATGTTAGTGCTACAATGCGGCAGTCATTGTGGCAGCCAGCCTTCGAGTTCTTGGGAAGGTGAATGATGGTGGTCAGCTTGAGACATGTGGGGATCACAGACTGGGACAGTGAGAGGTTGAAAACCACTGTTAAGATGCCTGCCAGCTGGTCTGGCCCTGTGGCCTTGCGATTATTGACCAGATTAAAAGCCCTGTGTCGGCCTCAGAGTGAGAACACCCAGTCCTCTGGGACAGTGGTTGGCCCTTGTGCAAGGCTCAGTGTTATTTTTATTGAAGTGTGTAATGCCACATGTGTCACAGCCAGTGTGACAGAATTCCACTTCATCCTTCTGCCTGTTTGATGGCTTTGCGGAGTTTGTAAGGGGACTTCTTGTGCGTGTTTGTGTCCTCGTCCGTAGCCTCAGGGCACCTCTGTCCTTCAGTTTAGCTCCAACCTCAGTGTTAATCCAGGGCTTTTGATTGGGGAAGCAGCAAACTTTCTCTGTGGGGACAACGCCAGCAATGCATTTCCCGATTAAGCCCAAGACGGAGGTGGTTAGCTCGTCGATGCTATCGGCGGAAACACGAAACATCTTCCAGTCAACGCTAGCAAAGCAGTCCTGCAACATAGCCTCTGATTCCGAGGATAATCTCTCTACAGAGGGCGTCAAGTGTTCTTTCTGTTTGTAAACAGGAAGCAGGAGTATAGAGGCATGATCTGATTTGCTGAAGGGGGGACAAGGGAGGGCTTGTATGCGGGTTGAGTAACAGTGGTTTAGGACTTTATTGGCCCTAGTGGAGCAGGTTAATAAAAGTTGGGCACCATATGTCTTAGTTACATGGAATTAAGAAAACCAGCCTTCAGGTGCATAGTTTCCTGCTTGTTTATAGCCTTGTACAATTTGTTAAGTGCCTGTTTGTTTATAGCCTTGTACAATTTGTTAATTGCCATCTTGTTTATAGCCTTGTACAATTTGTTAAGTGCCATCTTGTTTATGGCCTTGTACAATTTGTTAAGTGCCAGCTTGTTTATAGCCTTGTACAATTTGTTAAGTGCCTGTTTGTTTATAGCCTTGTACAATTTGTTAAGTGCCATCTTGTGTATAGCCTTGTACAATTTGTTAAGTGCCATCTTGTTTATAGCCTTGTACAATTTGTTAAGTGCCATCTTGTTTATAGCCTTGTACAATTTGTTAAGTGCCATATTGTTTATAGCCTTGTACAATTTGTTAAGTGCCATCTTGTTTATAGCCTTGTACAATTTGTTAAGTGCCATCTTGTTTATAGCCTTGTACAATTTGTTAAGTGCCTGTTTGTTTATAGCCTTGTACAATTTGTTAAGTGCCTGTTTGTTTATAGCCTTGTACAATTTGTTAAGTGCCAGCTTGTTTATAGCCTTGTACAATTTGTTAAGTGCCTGTTTGTTTATAGCCTTGTACAATTTGTTAAGTGCCATCTTGTTTATAGCCTTGTACAATTTGCTAAGTGCCTGTTTGTTTATAGCCTTGTACAATTTGTTAAATGCCATCTTGTTTATAGCCTTGTACAATTTGTTAAGTGCCTTGTACAATTTGTTAAGTGCCTTGTACAATTTGTTAAGTGCCTTGTACAATTTGTTAAGTGCCTTGTACAATTTGTTAAGTTCTGTACTTCCTGTTGCAAGCAGACAGGTTTTCTTTAATACTTGTCTGGTCTAGATAAATATAATATAATATATAAACCTCAGTCTTTCAAGGCTGTAGTTTTACTGTCCAAGAGAAACTTTTCTGTTGGTATACAAGCGTTGCAAAAACATTGTCAGCAACTGATCTTCAACTTAAACCCAATGAGTCCCACCGAGACGCTGGTCGCATTTTGGACATTAAACCCCTTTAAAAGATTGTGTGTTTGAGCTAGACTTCGGTGTTGTATCATTGGATTGGTCTATTTCATTCTGCATCGGTTGGTCTGTGTGAGCGGTATTTGTGAGATAAGGGCGGATCCTAAGGGGGCCCGGGGGCCCGGTCTTTTTCCAAAAATGTCTGTAGGGTTTGAATGGTTTGAGTTACAAACTATGAAAAGCTAAGACTCTGTCGAACACGCGCCGTTTAGCTCTGTGACCTCACAAAGCTACACAACAGTCGTTAGAAGATAATAGGAAATCCCAGGTCAAAGTGTCTATAATGGGGTGGCAAGGTAGCCTAGTGGTTAGAGTGTAGAGGCGGCAGGGTAGCCTAGTGGTTAGAGTGTAGAGGCGGCAGGGTGGCCTAGTGGTTATAGTGTAGAGGTGGCAGGGTAGCCTAGTGGTTAGAGTGTAGAGGCGGCAGGGTCGCCTAGTGGTTAGAGTGTAGAGGCGGCAGGGTAGCCTAGTGGTTAGAGTGTAGAGGCGGCAGGGTGGCCTAGTGGTTATAGTGTAGAGGTGGCAGGGTAGCCTAGTGGTTAGAGTGTAGAGGCGGCAGGGTCGCCTAGTGGTTAGAGTGTAGAATACGGCAGGGTAGCCTAGTGGTTAGAGTGTAGAGGCGGCAGGGTAGCCTAGTGGTTAGAGTGTAGAGGCGGCAGGGTAGCCTAGTGGTTAGAGTGTAGAGGCGCAGGGTCGCCTAGTGGTTAGAGTGTAGGGACGGCAGGGAAGCGTAGTGGTTAGAGTGTAGAGGCGGCAGGGTAGCCTAGTGGTTAGAGCGTTGGACTATTAACCGAAAGGTTGCAAGTTCATATCCCCTAGCTGACAAGGTACAAATCTGTCGTTCTGCCCCTGAACAGGCTGTTAACCCACTGTTCCTAGGTCATCATTGAAAACAAGAATTTGTTCTTAACTGACTTGCCTAGTTAAATAAAGGTTAAATAATACTGTAAGGGGTTCTTCTACATAGATCATAGTAAATCCCAGGACATAATGTCTATAATACTGTAAGGGGTTCTTCTACATAAATCATAGTAAATCCCAGGACATAATGTCTATAATACTGTAAGGGGTTCTTCTACATAGAAGATCATAGTAAATCCCAGGACATAGTGTCCATAATACTGTAAGGGGTTCTTCTACATAAATCCCAGAAGACCATAGTAAATCCCAGGACATAGTGTCTATAATACTGT
>NC_088229.1:7818738-7823738 GCF_036934945.1 Oncorhynchus masou masou | reverse complement strand
GAGGGAGGCCAGGGAGAGAGAGGGAGGGCAAGGAGGGAGGCCAGGGAGAGAGAGCCAGAGAGCCAGAGAGGGAGGGCAAGGAGGGAGAGGTTTGTGACCTGTTGTCACAAGAAAAGGGCAACCAGTGAAGAACAATCACCATTGTAAATACAACCCATATTTATGTTTATTTATCTTCCCTTTTGTACTCTAAGGGGAGGGCCGGGGAGCGGAGGGGAGGGCCGGGGAGGGCCTGGTGTGCTTGACTCAACCCTATGACTTAACAGAACACACTACTCAGAACAGAATTCTAAGGCTTTAAATATCTTTACAATTACATCATGCTTCTTCACACAGTGAACACACACAGCTCTATTCTCTCCTTCCCTCCGCTCTCCGTCACCCCCCTTGCAGTGAGCGGTGTTTGGTCTAGTGGGTGGGTTCATTGAGCACGACCCGTTTCCCCGGTTGGGTGGGGTTTACTCATTTTCGACCATTCAATTGGTCCTCCTAATGAGAGGTGTCCACCCTCCCGGGGAGCCCGGGCCATGCAAAGTGAACTGGGCCATGCAAAGTGAACTGGGCCATGCTGAGTCAACTGGGCCATGCAAAGTGAACTGGGCCATGCAAAGTGAACTGGGCCATGCTGAGTCAACTGGGCCATGCTGAGTCAACTGGGCCATGCTGAGTCAACTGGGCCATGCTGAGTCAACTGGGCCATGCAAAGTCAACTGGGCCATGCAAAGTCAACTGGGCCATGCAAAGTCAACTGGGCCATGCAAAGTCAACTGGGCCATACAAAGTCAACTGGGCCATGCTGAGTCAACTGGGCCATGCAAAGTCAACTGGGCCATACAAAGTCAACTGGGCCATACAAAGTCAACTGGGCCATGCAAAGTCAACTGGGCCATACAGAGTCAACTGGGCCATGCTGAGTCAACTGGGCCATGCAAAGTCAACTGGGCCATACAGAGTCAACTGGGCCATGCAAAGTCAACTGGGCCATACAAAGTCAACTGGGCCAGACTTCTACCAGAAAACACACAGTACCCACCAAGTGTTAATAGGCAAAAGGGGGGAATTACTGACATATTGAAATCCAAACCCTCATGACAGTCAAACCCTCATGACAGTCAAACCCTCATGACAGTCAAACCCTCATGACATTCAAACCCTCATGACAGTCAAACCCTCATGACATTCAAACCCTCATGACAGTCAAACCCTCATGACAGTCAAACCCTCATGACAGTCAAACCCTCATGACAGTCAAACCCTCATGACATTCAAACCCTCATGACATTCAAACCCTCATGACAGTCAAACCCTCATGACAGTCAAACCCTCATGACAGTCAAACCCTCATGACATTCAAACCCTCATGACAGTCAAACCCTCATGACAGTCAAACCCTCATGACAGTCAAACCCTCATGACAGTCAAACCCTCATGACAGTCAAACCCTCATGACATTCAAACCAACTCATGACATTCAAACCCTCATGACAGTCAAACCCTCATGACAGTCAAACCCTCATGACATTCAAACCCTCATGACAGTCAAACCCTCATGACAGTCAAACCCTCATGACAGTCAAACCCTCATGACAGTCAAACCCTCATGACAGTCAAACCCTCATGACAGTCAAACCCTCATGACAGTCAAACCCTCATGACAGTCAAACCCTCATGACAGGCCTCATGACATTCAAACCCTCATGACAGTCAAACCCTCATGACATTCAAACCCTCATGACAGTCAAACCCTCATGACAGTCAAACCCTCATGACATTCAAACCCTCATGACAGTCAAACCCTCATGACAGTCAAACCCTCATGACAGTCAAACCCTCATGACAGTCAAACCCTCATGACAGTCAAACCCTCATGACAGTCAAACCCTCATGACAGTCAAACCCTCATGACAGTCAAACCCTCATGACAGTCAAACCCTCATGACAGTCAAACCCTCATGACATTCAAACCCTCATGACATTCAAACCCTCATGACATTCAAACCCTCATGACAGTCAAACCCTCATGACAGTCAAACCCTCATGACAGTCAAACCCTCATGACAGTCAAACCCTCATGACAGTCAAACCCTCATGACAGTCAAACCCTCATGACAGTCAAACCCTCATGACATTCACTCAGTTTTGGACCAGACTGACGTTGTTACCAAAATGATCTGAGTTACACTTCCTAGTCAATGTTGACACTGTAAGAAATGTTTCTGACTCATATTGACAAAAGACCATTTTCAAAAGCAGCTGACCTTTAAAATAACTATGCTGCTACACACCACACAGGGCGCAGACACCACACAGGGTGCAGAGAGAGGGAGAGAAGAGGGGGACAGAGAAGAGAGGGAGAGGAAGAGAGAGAAGAGAGGGGAGGGAGGGAGGAGGGAGGGAGGGAGGGGGAGGGAGGGAGGGAGGGAGGGAGGGAGGGAGGGAGGGAGGGAGGGAGGGAGGGAGGGAGGGAGGGGAGGGAGGGAGGGAGGGAGGGAGGGGGAGGGCTGTGTTTGCTCACTAAGTGAAGGAGCATGAGGTCAATGTAAAGATATTTAAAGGCTGTTGAGAATGTTGTTCTGAGTAGTGTTCTGTTAAGTCATAGGGGTGAGCTGAGAAAAAGCAGTCAAGCAAACTAGTCTCCACCCTCCCCCTCCCTCTCTAGTTCTCCGCCTCCTCGGTTCCCCCTTCCTCTCTAGTTCTCTGCCTCCCCCTCTCCCTCCCTCCCTCTCTAGTTCTCTGCCTCCCCCTCTCCTCCCTCGCTCTCTAGTTCTCTGCCTCCTCGGTTTCCCCCTCCCCCTCTCCTCCCTCCCTCTCTAGTTCTCTGCCTCCCCCCCTCCTCCCTCCCTCTCTAGTTCTCTGCCTCCCCCCTCTCCTCCCTCGCTCTCTAGTTCTGCCTCCTCGGTTTCCCCCTTCCTCTCTAGTTCTCTGCCTCCCCCCTCTCTAGTTCTCTGCCTCCTCGGTTTCCCCCTCCCCCTCTCCTCCCTCCCTCTCTAGTTCTCTGCCTCCCGTTTCCCCCCCCTCCCTCCCTCTAGTTCTCTGCCTCCTCGGCCCCCCCCCCCCTCTCTAGTTCTCTGCCTCCTGTTTCCCCTCCCTCTCCCCGAGGCATTAGAGGAGTAGTGTGCAGGCAGCTGCTGTTTAGCGTGTCCAGAGATTCAGAGTAACAGTCTAAATCTCTCCTCCACCACAGTGCTGATCTGATCACAGGACACAGCAAAAGGCATTTCAAACGCATTCCTAACCACTGACACACACACACACACACACACACACACACACACACACACACACGAATCCTTCCCAACCTCTCATCTAGCCACCGTTTACCTTCAGGAACGTTTAACTTCAGACAGACAGGCTGGCACTAGCTTGGCTAGTTGAATACATGTTCATCTAGAGGTGCATAATAACTGTTTTAAGGAGATGATATGTGTTACTGTGATACGTGTTACTGCGATACGTGTTACTGTGATACGTGTTACTGTGATACTGCGATACGTGTTACTGTGATACGTGTTACTGCGATACGTGTTACTGTGATACGTGTTACTGCGATACGTGTTACGTGTTACTGCGATACGTGTTACTGCGATACGTGTTACCGTGATACGTGTTACCGTGATACGTGTTACTGTGATACGTGTTACGGTGATACGTGTTACTGTGTTACTGCGATACGTGTTACTGCGATACGTGTGACTGCGATACGTGTTACTGCGATACGTGTTACTGTGATACGTGTTACTGTGATACTGCGATACGTGTTACGTGTTACTGCGATACGTGTTACTGCGATACGTGTTACTGCGATACGTGTTACCGTGATACGTGTTACTGTGATACGTGTTACTGTGATACGTGTTACTGTGTTACGTGTTACTGTGTTACGGTGATACGTGTTACTGTGTTACTGCGATACGTGTTACTGCGATACGTGTGACTGCGATACGTGTTACTGCGATACGTGTGACTGTGATACGTGTTACTGTGATACGTGTGACTGTGATACGTGTTACTGTGTTACTGTGATACGTGTTACTGTGATCGTGTTACTGTGATCGTGTTACTGTGATACGTGTTACTGTGATACGTGTTACTGTGATCGTGTTACTGTGATCGTGTGACTGTGATCGTGTTACTGTGATACGTGTGACTGTGATCGTGTTACTGTGATACTGTGATCGTGTTACTGTGATCGTGTGACTGTGATACGTGTGACTGTGATACTGTGATCGTGTTACTGTGATCGTGTGACTGTGATCGTGTTACTGTGTTACTGTGATACGTGTGACTGTGATCGTGTGACTGTGATACGTGTGACTGTGATACTGTGATACGTGTTACTGTGATCGTGTTACTGCGTCGTGTTACTGCGATCGTGTTACTGCGATCGTGTTACTGCGATCGTGTTACTGCGATCGTGTTACTGCGATACGTGTTACTGCGATCGTGTTACTGTGATACGTGTGACTGTGATCGTGTTACTGTGATACGTGTGACTGTGATCGTGTTACTGTGTTACTGTGATCGTGTTACTGTGATCGTGTGACTGTGATACGTGTGACTGTGATATGTGTTACTGTGATACTGTGATACGTGTTACTGTGATCGTGTTACTGTGATACGTGTTACTGTGTTACTGCGATGCGTGTTACTGCGATACGTGTTACTGCGATCGTGTTACTGCGATCGTGTTACTGCGATCGCGTTACTGCGATTACTGCGATCGGCGTTACTGCGATACGCGTTACTGCGATCGTGTTACTGCGACACGCGTTACTGCGATCGTTACTGCGATCGCGTTACTGCGATACGTGTTACTGCGATCGTGTGACTGTGATCGTGTGACTGTGATCGTGTTACTGTGATACGTGTTACTGTGATACGTGTTACTGTGATACGTGTTACTGTGATACGTGTTACTGTGTTACGTGTTACTGTGTTACTGCGATCGTGTTACTGCGATCGTGTTACTGCGATACGTGTTACTGCGATCGTGTTACTGC
>NC_088229.1:7631238-7813738 GCF_036934945.1 Oncorhynchus masou masou | reverse complement strand
GAGGGAGGGAACGGAGGGAGAGGGGAGAGGGGGAAGGGAGGGAGGGAACGGGGGGTGAGGGGAGAGGGGGAACAGAGGGAGGGGAGAGGGTGAACAGAGGGAGGGGAGAGGGTGAACAGAGGGAGGGGAGAGGGGGAACAGAGGGAGGGGAGAGGGGGAAGGGAGGGAACAGAGGGAAGGGAGAGGGAGGGAACAGAGGGAGGGGAAAGGGAGGGAGGGAACAGGGGGAGGGGAAAGGGGAAGGGAGGGGAAAGGGGAAGGGGGAGGGGAAGGGAACGGGGGAGGGGAGAGGGAGGGAACGGAGGAGGGAGGAAGGGATGGGGAGGAGAGTCCCAGTACTGTCCAGATTGTGCCTCAGAGGGTGTCTCTCGCACTGCCTGTATGTGTGTGTGTGCATCTGTGTGTTTCTCTACCTGAGCTATTTAGATATTAAACCTTGTGTCACATAGAACACACCCAGCCCATCTGTCAGCTCTAGTTATATTGTATCTGACTAGCATTAGCCTGAAGCCTGGACACAGTGACTGCTGCGCGGGGGGGATTTCTACTGTAGAAAATGATCACCACCCCCCTCCCTCTATTTCTAGCTAACACCCTTAGAGAGAGAGACACACATTCAACTGACTCTTGTGCTGCACCACCTGACAGAACAAAACATCTCTTCGCTTCTTGTCTTTCAGGCAGCAGGGGATGATGGGGATAGAGGGAGGTGGAGGAGGAGGAGGGGATAGGTGGAGGAGAAGGAGGAGGGGATAGGTGGAGGAGAAGGAGGAGGGGAGAGGGAGGTGGGGGAGAAGGAGGAGGGCATAGAGGGAGGAGGAGGAGGGGGGAGGGGATAGGTGGAGGAGAAGGAGGAGGGAGAGGGAGGTGGGGGAGAAGGAGGGGATAGGTGGAGGAGAAGGAGGAGGGGAGAGGGAGGTGGGGGAGAAGGAGGAGGGCATAGAGGGAGGAGGAGGAGGGGGAGGGGATAGGTGGAGGAGAAGGGGAGGAGGGGAGAGGGAGGTGGGGGAGAAGGAGGGAGGGCATAGAGGGAGGAGGAGGAGAAGGAGGAGGAGGGGATAGAGGGAGGTGGAGGAGAAGGAGGAGAGGATAGAGGGAGGTGGGGGAGAAGGAGGAGGGGATAGAGGGAGGAGGAGGAGGGGATAGAGGGAGGTGGGGGAGGAGGAGGAGGGGATAGAGGGAGGTGGGGGAGGAGGAGGAGGGGATAGAGGGAGGTGGGGGGAGGAGGAGGAGGGGATAGAGGGAGGTGGGGGAGAAGGAGGAGGGGATAGAGGGAGGTGGGGGAGGAGGAGGAGGGGATAGAGGGAGGTGGGGGAGAAGGAGGAGGGGATAGAGGGAGGTGGGGGAGAGGGAGGAGGGGATAGAGGGAGGTGGGGGAGAAGGAGGAGGGGATAGAGGGAGGTGGGGGAGAAGGAGGGGATAGAGGGAGGTGGGGGAGAAGGGGGGATAGAGGGAGGAGGAGATAGAGGGAGGTGGGGGAGGAGGAGGAGGGGATAGAGGGAGGAGATAGAGGGAGGTGGAGGAGGAGGGGATAGAGGTGGAGGAGGAGGGGATAGAGGGAGGTGGGGGAGGAGGAGGAGGGGATAGAGGGAGGTGGGGGAGAAGGAGGAGGGGATAGAGGGAGGTGGAGGAGGAAGGGATAGAGGGAGGTGGGGGAGAAGGAGGAGGGGATAGAGGGAGGTGGGGGAGAAGGAGGAGGGGATAGAGGGAGGTGGAGGAGGAAGGGATAGAGGGAGGTGGGGGAGAAGGAGGAGGGGATAGAGGGAGGTGGGGGAGAAGGAGGAGGGGATAGAGGGGAGGTGGAGGAGGAAGGGATAGAGGGAGGTGGGGGAGAAGGAGGAGGGGATAGAGGGAGGTGGGGGGTAGAGGGAGGAGGAGGGGGTAGAGGGAGGAGGAGGGGGTACAGGGAGGGGGGGGTAGAGGGAGGGTAGAGGGATGAGGGGGGGGTAGAGGGGTACAGGGAGGAGGGGGGGTAGAGGGATGAGGGGGGGGGTAGAGGGAGGAGGATGGTGATTCATATAGAGCTCTTAGAAACTAATTGAGATCTCCTTCCTGTTTTTCTGAATCCATTAAGCTGACTGCTGACTGTGTGCTGCTGTAATCACATTCAGAATAACAGTCAGCCACACACACACACACACTGATACACTGATACACACAAATCACAGCACTCCAGATGATCACTTTGCTTTTTTGACCATGTGCTCCCTATTTCTCCCCCCCCCCTCCACTTTCTTCCTCCCCCTTTTCTCCCTTCCCTCCCCCCTTTTCTCCCTCCCCCCATCTTTCTCCCTCCCCCTCTTTCTCTTTCTTCCTCTCTGCACAGAGAACAAATAGATAAACACAAGGAGAGGAGCTGTAGTCAAATTTGGAGGGATAAGTGTTCATGTCTGAATGAAGGCTAGAAAGCAAAAGTGGTTGATATTTCACTCAAATGCTTGTCAACCTAGTTGCCTACGAGGACCACTAACCAGACGCACTAAGTGGTCGTCACAGGCAATTACCGTCACAAGAAGAACTAAGGCGAGATCACAATGTCAACCCGGTCGCATGTGGAAGAGGTGCCATAATATGTGGTCTTCGTTGCTCAGTCACAGAGATGCAGTCCTCTTATGGAAGGAAAAGCGGTTTGTAAGATGTTCCCTTCAAATGTGTATCATACAGACGTACATAAAGCAGATGTCAGTGAGCGGCGTGGTCATTATCGTCATTATGGTCATTATCGTCACACAAGAATACTAATACTGAGGCTTTACACACACTGACCGTAAACAGCACCAGTCATAACTCCCAGTGTCTCAGTGATCCACCCAACGCCTCGCGATCCACCCAACGCGCTATTCACCCAACGCCTCGCGTTCCACCCAACGCCTCGCGTTCCACCCAACGCCGCGCTATCCACCCGACGCCGCGCGATCCACCCAACACGCGTTCCATCCAACACGCGATCCATAAATTACCATCCTCTGATCAGCTAATCTAACTGGGTGGGGAATGAAAGAGAGGGATGAAGGAGGGAGAGAAAGAAGTGGGTACAGTCAGGGAGGATAAGGACGTAGTGGGTACTCAGCCACAGTCAGGGAGGATAAGGACGTAGTGGGTACTTAGCCACAGTCAGGGAGGATAAGGACGTAGTGGGTACTTAGCCACAGTCAGGGAGGATAAGGACGTAGTGGGTACTTAGCCACAGTCAGGGAGGATAAGGACGTAGTGGGTACTCAGCCACAGTCAGGGAGGATAAGGACGTAGTGGGTACTTAGCCACAGTCAGGGAGGATAAGGACGTAGTGGGTACTTAGCCACAGTCAGGGAGGATAAGGACGTAGTGGGTACTTAGCCACAGTCAGGGAGGATAAGGACGTAGTGGGTACTTAGCCACAGTCAGGGAGGATAAGGACGTAGTGGGTACTCAGCCACAGTCAGGGAGGATAAGGGCGTAGTGGGTACTCAGCCACAGTCAGGGAGGATAAGGACGTAGTGGGTACTTAGCCACAGTCAGGGAGGATAAGGACGTAGTGGGTACTTAGCCACAGTCAGGGAGGATAAGGACGTAGTGGGTACTCAGCCACAGTCAGGGAGGATAAGGACGTAGTGGGTACTCAGCCACAGTCAGGGGAGGATAAGGACGTAGTGGGTACTCAGCCACAGTCAGGGAGGATAAGGACGTAGTGGGTACTCAGCCACAGTCAGGGAGGATAAGGACGTAGTGGGTACTCAGCCACAGTCAGGGAGGATAAGGGACGTAGTGGGTACTCAGCCACAGTCAGGGAGGATAAGGGCGTAGTGGGTACTTAGCCACAGTCAGGGAGGATAAGGACGTAGTGGGTACTTAGCCACAGTCAGGGAGGATAAGGACGTAGTGGGTACTCAGCCACAGTCAGGGAGGATAAGGACGTAGTGGGTACTCAGCCACAGTCAGGGAGGATAAGGACGTAGTGGGTACTCAGCCACAGTCAGGGAGGATAAGGACGTAGTGGGTACTCAGCCACAGTCAGGGAGGATAAGGACGTAGTGGGTACTCAGCCACAGTCAGGGAGGATAAGGACGTAGTGGGTACTTAGCCACAGTCAGGGAGGATAAGGACGTAGTGGGTACTCAGCCACAGTCAGGGAGGATAAGGACGTAGTGGGTACTCAGCCACAGTCAGGGAGGATAAGGACGTAGTGGGTACTCAGCCACAGTCAGGGAGGATAAGGACGTAGTGCAGTGTGTGTGTGTGTGTGTGTGAGAGAATGGTGTGTGTGTGTGTGTGTGTGTGTGTGTGTACGGTGTGTATGTGTGTACAGTGTGTGTGTGAATGGTGCGTGTGTTTGTGTGAATGGTGTGTGTGTGTGTGTGTGAGAGTGTGTGTGTGTGAATGGTGTGTGTGTGTGAATGGTGTGTTTGTGTGAATGGAGAGTGTGTGTGTGTGTTTGTGTGAATGGAGAGTGTGTTTGTGTGAATGGTGTGTGTGTTTGTGTGAATGGTGTGTGTGTTTGTGTGAATGGTGTGTGTGTTTGTGTGAATGGTGTGTGTGTTTGTGTGAATGGTGTGTGTGTTTGTGTGAATGGTGTGTGTGTTTGTGTGAATGGTGTGTGTGTTTGTGTGAATGGTGTGTGTGTTTGTGTGAATGGTGTGTGTGTGTGAGAGTGTTTGTGTGAATGGTGTGTGTGTGTGAGAGTGTGTGTGTCAATGGTGTGTGTGTGAGGGTGTGTGTGTCAATGGTGTGTGTGTGTGAGAGTGTGTGTGTCAATGGTGTGTGTGTGTGTCAATGGTGTGTGTGTGAGAGAGTGTGTGTGTCAATGGTGTGTGTGTGTGTGTGTGTGTGTGTGTGTGTGTGTGTGTGTGTGTGTGTGTGTGTGTGTGTGTGTGTGTGTGTGTGTGTGTGTGTGTGTGTGTGTGTGAGAGAGTGTTTGTGTGAATGGTGTGTGTATGTAAGAGCATGGTATGATAGAGCTCCATTCTAGAAGACAGGAAATGAGAAGGCTTAGTTTTGCCACAGCTAATCAATCAGAAGACCGGTCGGTCGGTCGGTCGGTCGGTCGGTCGGTCGGTGAGTAAGTGAGGGAGTGAGTGAGAGAGAGGGAAAGAGCAGGACTACTGCCTCCTATCTAGTTATATACCAGTACACCTACCCTCAAATTCCTAACCATGCTTCCTCCCTCCAACCATGACCTATGTAAGCTGCACGGCCTTACAGGAGGCTGGCTGATGGCGCTTCAGATAACCTGGTGGTGAAACTGTTATGGAGGGATACATCTATGTGGTTGTAGAGAGGTGTGCGCCGCGTGGTGTGGTTGTAGAGAGGTGTGCGCCGCGTGGTTGTAGAGAGGTGTGCGCCGTGTGGTTGTAGAGAGGTGTGCGCCGTGTGGTTGTAGAGAGGTGTGCGCCGTGTGGTTGTAGAGAGGTGTGCGCCGCGTGGTTGTAGAGAGGTGTGCGCCGCGTGGTGTGGTTGTAGAGAGGTGTGCGCCGCGTGGTGTGGTTGTAGAGAGGTGTGCACCGCGTGGTTGTAGAGAGGTGTGCGCCGCGTGGTTGTAGAGAGGTGTGCGCCGCGTGGTTGTAGAGAGTGTGCGCCGCGTGGTTGTAGAGAGGTGTGCGCCGCGTGGTTGTAGAGAGGTGTGCGCCGCGTGGTGTGGTTGTAGAGGTGTGCGCCGCGTGGTGTGGTTGTAGAGAGGTGTGCGCCGCGTGGTGTGGTTGTAGAGAGGTGTGCGCCGCGTGGTGTGGTTGTAGAGAGGTGTGCGCCGCGTGGTGTGGTTGTAGAGAGGTGTGCGCCGCGTGGTGTGGTTGTAGAGAGGTGTGCGCCACATGGTGTGGTTGTAGAGAGGTGTGCGCCACGTGGTGTGGTTGTAGAGAGGTGTGCGCCGCGTGGTGTGGTTGTAGAGAGGTGTGCGCCGCGTGGTGTGGTTGTATAGAGGTGTGCGCCGCGTGGTGTGGTTGTATAGAGGTGAGCTCCGCGAGGTGTGGTTGTGGAGAGGTGTGCGCCGCGTGGTGTGGTTGTAGAGAGGTGTGCGCCGTGGTGTGGTTGTAGAGAGGTGTGCGCCGCGTGGTGTGGTTGTAGAGAGGTGTGCACCGCGTGGTGTGGTTGTGGAGAGGTGTGCGCCGCGTGGTGTGGTTGTAGAGAGGTGTGCGCCGCGTGGTGTAGAGAGGTGTGCGCCACGTGGTTGTAGAGGTGTGCGCCACGTGGTTGTAGAGAGGTGTGCGCCGCGTGGTGTGGTTGTGGAGAGGTGTGCGCCGCGTGGTGTGGTTGTAGAGAGTGTGCGCCGCGTGGTGTAGAGGGTGTGCGCCACGTGGTTGTAGAGAGGTGTGCGCCACGTGGTTGTAGAGAGGTGTATGCCTCTGATAGATGTGAACCTCCAGTCGGGCTGATAGATGTGAACCTGCAGTAGGGCTGATAGATGTGAACCTGCAGTAGGGCTGATAGATGTGAACCTGCAGTAGGGCTGATAGATGTGAACCTGCAGTAGGGCTGATAGATGTGAACCTGCAGTAGGGCTGATAGATGTGAACCTGCAGTAGGGCTGATAGATGTGAACCTGCAGTAGAGCTGATAGATGTGAACCTGTAGTAGGGCTGATAGATGTGAACCTGCAGTAGAGCTGATAGATGTGAACCTGCAGTAGGGCTGATAGATGTGAACCTGCAGTAGGGCTGATAGATGTGAACCTGCAGTAGGGCTGATAGATGTGAACCTGCAGTAGGGCTGATAGATGTGAACCTGCAGTAGGGCTGATAGATGTGAACCTGCAGTAGGGCTGATAGATGTGAACCTGCAGTAGGGCTGATAGATGTGAACCTGCAGTAGGGCTGATAGATGTGAACCTGCAGTCGGGCTGATAGATGTGAACCTGCAGTAGGGCTGATAGATGTGAACCTGCAGTAGGGCTGATAGATGTGAACCTGCAGTAGGGCTGATAGATGTGAACCTGCAGTAGGGCTGATAGATGTGAACCTGCAGTAGGGCTGATAGATGTGAACCTGCAGTAGGGCTGATAGATGTGAACCTGTAGTAGGGCTGATAGATGTGAACCTGCAGTCGGGCTGATAGATGTGAACCTGCAGTAGGGCTGATAGATGTGAACCTGCAGTAGGGCTGATAGATGTGAACCTGCAGTAGGGCTGATAGATGTGAACCTGCAGTAGGGCTGATAGATGTGAACCTGCAGTAGGGCTGATAGATGTGAACCTGCAGTAGAGCTGATAGATGTGAACCTGCAGTCGAGCTGATAGATGTGAACCTGCAGTAGAGCTGATAGATGTGAACCTGCAGTAGGGCTGATAGATGTGAACCTGCAGTCGGGCTGATAGATGTGAACCTGCAGTAGGGCTGATAGATGTGAACCTGCAGTAGGGCTGATAGATGTGAACCTGCAGTCGGGCTGATAGATGTGAACCTGCAGTAGAGCTGATAGATGTGAACCTGCAGTCGGGCTGATAGATGTGAACCTGCAGTAGAGCTGATAGATGTGAACCTGCAGTAGGGCTGATAGATGTGAACCTGCTGATAGATGTGAACCTGCAGTAGGGCTGATAGATGTGAACCTGCAGTAGGGCTGATAGATGTGAACCTGTAGTAGAGCTGATAGATGTGAACCTGCAGTAGAGCTGATAGATGTGAACCTGCAGTAGGGCTGATAGATGTGAACCTGCAGTAGGGCTGATAGATGTGAACCTGCAGTAGGGCTGATAGATGTGAACCTGCAGTAGGGCTGATAGATGTGAACCTGCAGTAGGGCTGATAGATGTGAACCTGCTGATAGATGTGAACCTGCAGTAGGGCTGATAGATGTGAACCTGCAGTAGGGCTGATAGATGTGAACCTGCAGTAGGGCTGATAGATGTGAACCTGCAGTAGGGCTGATAGATGTGAACCTGCAGTAGGGCTGATAGATGTGAACCTGCAGTAGGGCTGATAGATGTGAACCTGCAGTAGGGCTGATAGATGTGAACCTGCAGTAGGGCTGATAGATGTGAACCTGCTGATAGATGTGAACCTGCAGTAGGGCTGATAGATGTGAACCTGCAGTAGGGCTGATAGATGTGAACCTGCAGTAGGGCTGATAGATGTGAACCTGCAGTAGGGCTGATAGATGTGAACCTGCAGTAGGGCTGATAGATGTGAACCTGCAGTAGGGCTGATAGATGTGAACCTGCAGTAGGGCTGATAGATGTGAACCTGCAGTAGGGCTGATAGATGTGAACCTGCAGTAGGGCTGATAGATGTGAACCTGCAGTAGGGCTGATGGATGTGAACCTGCAGTAGGGCTGATAGATGTGAACCTGCAGTAGGGCTGATAGATGTGAACCTGCAGTAGGGCTGATAGATGTGAACCTGCAGTAGGGCTGATAGATGTGAACCTCCAGTCGGGCTGATAGATGTGAACCTGCAGTAGGGCTGATAGATGTGAACCTGCAGTAGGGCTGATAGATGTGAACCTCCAGTCGGGCTGATAGATGTGAACCTGCAGTAGGGCTGATAGATGTGAACCTGCAGTAGGGCTGATAGATGTGAACCTGCTGATAGATGTGAACCTGCAGTAGGGCTGATAGATGTGAACCTGCAGTAGGGCCTGAGTCGGGCTGAGATGTGAACCTGCAGTCGGGCTGATAGATGTGAACCTGCAGTAGGGCTGATAGATGTGAACCTGCAGTAGGGCTGATAGATGTGAACCTGCTGATAGATGTGAACCTGCAGTAGGGCTGATAGATGTGAACCTGCAGTAGGGCTGATAGATGTGAACCTGCAGTAGGGCTGATAGATGTGAACCTGCAGTAGGGCTGATAGATGTGAACCTGCAGTCGGGCTGATAGATGTGAACCTGCAGTCGGGCTGATAGATGTGAACCTGCAGTAGGGCTGATAGATGTGAACCTGATGTGAACCTGCAGTAGGGCTGATAGATGTGAACCTGCAGTAGGGCTGATAGATGTGAACCTGCAGTAGGGCTGATAGATGTGAACCTGCAGTAGAGCTGATAGATGTGAACCTGCAGTCGAGCTGATAGATGTGAACCTGCAGTAGAGCTGATAGATGTGAACCTGCAGTAGGGCTGATAGATGTGAACCTGCAGTCGGGCTGATAGATGTGAACCTGCAGTAGGGCTGATAGATGTGAACCTGCAGTAGGGCTGATAGATGTGAACCTGCAGTCGGGCTGATAGATGTGAACCTGCAGTAGAGCTGATAGATGTGAACCTGCAGTCGGGCTGATAGATGTGAACCTGCAGTAGAGCTGATAGATGTGAACCTGCAGTAGGGCTGATAGATGTGAACCTGCTGATAGATGTGAACCTGCAGTAGGGCTGATAGATGTGAACCTGCAGTAGGGCTGATAGATGTGAACCTGCAGTAGAGCTGATAGATGTGAACCTGCAGTAGAGCTGATAGATGTGAACCTGCAGTAGGGCTGATAGATGTGAACCTGCAGTAGGGCTGATAGATGTGAACCTGCAGTAGGGCTGATAGATGTGAACCTGCAGTAGGGCTGATAGATGTGAACCTGCAGTAGGGCTGATAGATGTGAACCTGCTGATAGATGTGAACCTGCAGTAGGGCTGATAGATGTGAACCTGCAGTAGGGCTGATAGATGTGAACCTGTAGTAGGGCTGATAGATGTGAACCTGCAGTAGGGCTGATAGATGTGAACCTGCAGTAGGGCTGATAGATGTGAACCTGCAGTAGGGCTGATAGATGTGAACCTGCAGTAGGGCTGATAGATGTGAACCTGCTGATAGATGTGAACCTGCAGTAGGGCTGATAGATGTGAACCTGCAGTAGGGCTGATAGATGTGAACCTGCAGTAGGGCTGATAGATGTGAACCTGCAGTAGGGCTGATAGATGTGAACCTGCAGTAGGGCTGATAGATGTGAACCTGCAGTAGGGCTGATAGATGTGAACCTGCAGTAGGGCTGATAGATGTGAACCTGCAGTAGGGCTGATAGATGTGAACCTGCAGTAGGGCTGATAGATGTGAACCTGCAGTCGGGCTGATGGATGTGAACCTGCAGTAGAGCTGATAGATGTGAACCTGCAGTCGGGCTGATAGATGTGAACCTGCAGTAGGGCTGATAGATGTGAACCTGCAGTAGGGCTGATAGATGTGAACCTCCAGTCGGGCTGATAGATGTGAACCTGCAGTAGGGCTGATAGATGTGAACCTGCAGTAGGGCTGATAGATGTGAACCTCCAGTCGGGCTGATAGATGTGAACCTGCAGTAGGGCTGATAGATGTGAACCTGCAGTAGGGCTGATAGATGTGAACCTGCTGATAGATGTGAACCTGCAGTAGGGCTGATAGATGTGAACCTGCAGTAGGGCTGATAGATGTGAACCTGCAGTAGGGCTGATAGATGTGAACCTGCAGTAGGGCTGATAGATGTGAACCTGCAGTAGGGCTGATAGATGTGAACCTGCAGTAGAGCTGATAGATGTGAACCTGCAGTCGGGCTGATAGATGTGAACCTGCAGTAGGGCTGATAGATGTGAACCTGCAGTAGGGCTGATAGATGTGAACCTGCAGTAGGGCTGATAGATGTGAACCTGCAGTAGGGCTGATAGATGTGAACCTGCTGATAGATGTGAACCTGCAGTAGGGCTGATAGATGTGAACCTGCTGATAGATGTGAACCTGCAGTAGGGCTGATAGATGTGAACCTGCAGTAGGGCTGATAGATGTGAACCTGCAGTCGGGCTGATAGATGTGAACCTGCAGTAGGGCTGATAGATGTGAACCTGCAGTAGGGCTGATAGATGTGAACCTGCAGTAGGGCTGATAGATGTGAACCTGCAGTAGGGCTGATAGATGTGAACCTGCAGTCGGGCTGATAGATGTGAACCTGCAGTAGGGCTGATAGATGTGAACCTGCAGTAGGGCTGATAGATGTGAACCTGCAGTAGGGCTGATAGATGTGAACCTGCAGTAGGGCTGATAGATGTGAACCTGCTGATAGATGTGAACCTGCAGTAGGGCTGATAGATGTGAACCTGCTGATAGATGTGAACCTGCAGTAGGGCTGATAGATGTGAACCTGCAGTAGGGCTGATAGATGTGAACCTGCAGTCGGGCTGATAGATGTGAACCTGCAGTAGGGCTGATAGATGTGAACCTGCAGTAGGGCTGATAGATGTGAACCTGCAGTCGGGCTGATAGATGTGAACCTGCAGTCGGGCTGATAGATGTGAACCTGCAGTAGGGCTGATAGATGTGAACCTGCAGTCGGGCTGATTGATGTGAACTTGCAATAGGGCTGATAGATGTGAACCTGCAGTAGGGCTGATAGATAAGAGTGAATGTAAAGCATTCTACTGTCGACAGGGAATTATCTACTTCAGCTGCCTTTGTCGGGGAGGTGAGGGGTAAGACTGTTCACCTGCAGTGTGTGTGTGAGTAAAGATGAGAGATCAGGGCTGTGCTTGTCCTCCCAGTGTCACTATATCAGATCACCCCCCCCGTGTGATCGGCATGTATAAAATGAGGATGTGTGATAGCTAGCTACAGACACTCAGGCTATAAAACAAGGCGGGTTATTACTGATGAAACCCTTCCCTTAACAACCTGCATCTTCATCATCTTCAACATCATCACCATGGCAGCCCATACATTATCACCACTCTGCCCGTTCACCACAACCAATCAGCATGCGGCTATGTAGACGCCAAGCAAACAATACCCAGCATACTAGGGAAGGAGAAGGATGAGGAAGGAGGAGATGGATGAGGGAGGTGGAGAGGGATGAGGGCGGTGGAGAGGGATGAGGGCGGTGGAGAGGGATGAGGGCGGTAGAGAGGGATGAGGGAGGTGGAGAGGGATGAGGGAGGTGGAGAGGGATGAGGGAGGTGGATGAGGGATGAGGGAGGTGGTGAGGGATGAGGGAGGTGGAGAGGGATGAGGGAGGTGGAGAGGGATGAGGAAATGGATGAAGGAGGTTGAGAGGGATGAGGAAATGGATGAAGGAGGTTGAGAGGGATGAGGAGGTGGAAATGGATGAAGGAGGTAGAGATGGATGAGGGAGGTGGAAATGGATGAAGGAGGTAGAGATGGATGAGGGAGGAAGAGAGGGATGAGAGAAGGAGGAAGGTAGGGGAATACCTAGTCAGTTGTCCAACAATGTATTCAACTGAACTGTGTCTTCTGCATTTAACCCAACCCCTCAATCAGAGAGGAATAAGAGGATGAGGGAAGGAGAGAAGTAGAGGGGGATGAGAGAATACTAAGAGAACACTTCACGTGGTGACTGACACAAAGATGGTTTACCTCCTACAGCTGGACTTATATTGTCAGCACAAGGTGCACCTGTGTAATAATCATGCTGTTTCATCAGCTTCTTGATAGAGGGGAGGAGGGGCTGGCTAGAGGGGAGGAGGGGCTGGCTAGAGGGGAGAAGGGGCTGGCTAGAGGGGAGGAGTGTCTGGCTAGAGGGGAGAAGGGGCTGGCTAGAGGGGGAGGAGGGGCTGGCTAGAGGGGAGGAGGGGCTGGCTAGAGGGGAGGAGGGGCTGGCTAGAGGGGAGGAGGGGCTGGCTAGAGGGGAGGAGGGGCTGGCTAGAGGGGAGGAGGGGCTGGCTAGAGGGGAGGAGGGGCTGGCTAGAGGGGAGGAGGGGCTGGCTAGAGGGGAGGAGGGGCTGGCTAGAGGGGAGGAGGGGCTGGCTAGAGGGGAGGAGGGGCTGGCTAGAGGGGAGGAGGGGCTGGCTAGAGGGGAGAAGGGGCTGGCTAGAGGGGAGGAGGGGCTGGCTAGAGGGGAGAAGGGGCTGGCTAGAGGGGAGAAGGGGCTGGCTAGAGGGGAGGAGGGGCTGGCTAGAGGGGAGGAGGGGCTGGCTAGATGGGAGAAGGGGCTGGCTAGAGGGGAGAAGGGGCTGGCTAGAGGGGAGGAGGGGCTGGCTAGAGGGGAGGAGGGGCTGGCTAGAGGGGAGGAGGGGCTGGCTAGAGGGGAGGAGGGGCTGGCTAGAGGGGAGGAGGGGCTGGTTAGAGGGGAGGAGGGGCTGGCTAGAGGGGAGGAGGGGCTGGCTAGAGGGGAGGAGGGGCTGGCTAGAGGGGAGGAGGGGCTGGCTAGATGGGAGAAGGGGCTGGCTAGAGGGGGAGGAGGGGCTGGCTAGAGGGGAGGAGGGGCTGGCTAAAGGGGAGGAGGGGCTGGCTAGAGGGGAGGGGGGCTGGCTAGAGGGGAGGAGGGGCTGGCTAGAGGGGAGAAGAGGCTGGCTAGAAGGGAGAAGGGGCTGGCTAGAGGGGAGGAGGGGCTGGCTAGAGGGGAGGAGGGGCTGGCTAGAGGGGAGAAGGGGCTGGCTCGAGGGGAGAAGGGGCTGGCTAGAGGGGAGGAGGGGCTGGCTAGAGGGGAGAGAGGAGGAGCTGGCTAGAGGGGAGGAGGGGCTGGCTAGAGGGGAGAAGGGGCTGGCTAGAGGGGGAGAAGGGGCTGGCTAGAGGGGAGAAGGGGCTGGCTAGAGGGGAGGAGGGGCTGGCTAGAGGGGAGGAGGGGCTGGCTAGAGGGGAGGAGGGGCTGGCTAGAGGGGAGGAGGGGCTGGCTAGAGGGGGAGAAGGGGCTGGCTAGAGGGGAGGAGGGTCTGGCTAGAGGGGAGAAGGGGCTGGCTAGAGGGGAGGAGGGGCTGGCTAGAGGGGAGGAGGGGCTGGCTAGAGGGGGAGGAGGGGCTGGCTAGAGGGGAGGAGGGGCTGGCTAGAGGGGAGGAGGGGCTGGCTAGAGGGGGAGAAGGGGCTGGCTAGAGGGGAGGAGTGTATGGCTAGAGGGGGAGGAGGGTCTGGCTAGAGGGAGAAGGGGCTGGCTAGAGGGGAGGAGGGGCTGGCTAGAGGGGAGGAGGGGCTGGCTAGAGGGGAGGAGGGGCTGGCTAGAGGGGAGGAGGGGCTGGCTAGAGGGGAGAAGGGTCTGGCTAGAGGGGAGGAGGGGCTGGCTAGAGGGGAGGAGGGGCTGGCTAGAGGGGAGGAGGGTCTGGCTAGAGGGGAGAAGGGGCTGGCTAGAGGGGAGGAGGGGCTGGCTAGAGGGGAGAAGGGGCTGGCTAGAGGGGAGAAGGGGCTGGCTAGAGGGGAGAAGGGTCTGGCTAGAGGGGAGGAGGGGCTGGCTAGAGGGGAGGAGGGGCTGGCTAGAGGGGAGGAGGGGCTGGCTAGAGGGGAGAAGGGTCTGGCTAGAGGGGGAGGAGGGGCTGGCTAGAGGGGAGGAGGGGCTGGCTAGAGGGGAGAAGGGGCTGGCTAGAGGGGAGGAGGGTCTGGCTAGAGGGGAGGAGGGGCTGGCTAGAGGGGAGGAGGGGCTGGCTAGAGGGGAGGAGGGGCTGCAGTCCTATGGTGCTGGATCAGTGCTATTCAAGCGGGGACCTCATTTTTTTCCCCACCAGAATTTATTGTGACCCCATCGCACATTTAGCAGTACGACCTTAAAAAAAATGTACATTGAAGTTTTTACATATTTTTTTTTACCGTAAATTAATTTAATCTCTTAAAGCTAGAAAAACACCTACTCATTTTCTTAATTTTTTTCACTATTTTCTACATTGTAGAATAATAGTTGAGACATCAAAACTATGAAATAACACATATGGAATTATGTAGTACCAGCCCAAATAAATGCTTCAGAGTTCAAGTAACAGAAACATCTCAACAACAACTGTTCAGAGGAGACTGCGTGAATCAGGCCTGCATGGTCCAATTGCTGAAACCACTACTAAAGGACACCAATAAGAAGAACAGACTTGCTTGGGGCAAGAAACAAGAGCAATGGGCATTAGACCGGTGGAAATCTGTCCTTTGGTCTGAGTCCAAATGTGAGATTTTTTTGGTTCTAACCGCCGGGAGACGCATGGAGGTGATGGTGTTTTGCTGGTGACACTGTCTGTAATGTTTTTACAATTCAAGGCACACTTAGCCAACATGGCTACCACCGCATTCTGCAGCGATACACCATCCAATCGTCACTGGGGAACAATGACAAAAACACACCACCAGTTTGTGTAAGAGCTATTTGACCAAGAAGGGGAGTGATGGAGTGCTGCATCAGATGACAGTCACCTGACCTCAACCCAATTGAGATGGTTTGGGATGAGTTGGACCGCAGAGTGAAGGAAAAGCAGCCAACAAGTGCTCAGCACACGTGGGAACTCCTTCAAGACTTTGGAAAATTATTCCAGGTGAAGCTGGTTGAGAGACTGCCAAGAGTGCGCAAAGCTGTCGTCAAGGCAAAGGGTGGCTACTTTGAAGAATCTAAAATATATTTTGATTTGTTTAACACTTTTTTGGTTGCTACATAATTCCATATGTGTTATTTCACAGTTTTGATGTCTTTGCTATTATTCTACAATGTAACAAATAAAGAAACCCTTGAATGAGAGTAGGTGTTTCCAAACTTTTGACCAGTACTGTATATCCTCAAGAAAAATACATTTTAAAATGTATTTTCTCAAAAATGTTTGTATATTTTCCCATACAATAATCTGTACTCAATGTTTTGTTCCTCAAAAAATAAACTTGTTTTATTGACGAACAACACTGCAGTTCCCCCTCAACCCCTGACCTTGAATACCTCTGTGCTGGAGCCAGGAGAGGAGAGGAGAGAGAAAACTGACAACATGTCAGAGCGACAGACATTATGGAGCTGGGTGACTATTTCAGACCAGGGTGTGTGTGTGTGTGTGTGTCTTGCCATGCAGCAGCTTACCCCTGACCCAATGCTGTATCATAATTGCTGTATCATAATTGCAACACAAACGTCTGCCCAGGGGAGAACAGAAAGAAAAATGAGTCCCAAATGGCACTGTATTCCCTGTAGTTCACTACGTTTGACCAGGGCCCATAGGGCTCTGGTCAAAAGTAGTGCACTATTTAGGGAATAGGGTGAATTTAGGTGTTTTTTGAACGCATACAGACTCTGTCGTTTGTTTCTGTCCAACATAATCACTATCTACATTCTCCCTCAGTCACTGCAGTCTCACACTGCCTCTGATCTCTGTCCCTTATTCAGACAGCAGTTTAAAAGGAGAACTAAAGGTCACAGCCACACAGATATAACTGAGCTGCTCATCAAAGCTTTAAATCCCCTTTAGTTCATCCCTTTATTTTCCCTCCCTTCATCCTCCCATCCCCCAGTCATCCTCTCATCCCTCCAGTCATCCTCCCATCCCTTCAGTCATCCTCCCATCCCTCCAGGCATCCTCCCATCCCTCTAGTCATCCTCCCATCCCTCCAGTCATCCTCCCATCCCCCCAGTCATCCTCCCATCCCTCCAGGCATCCTCCCATCCCTGCAGGCATCACTCCAGTCATCCTCCCGTCATCCTCCCATCCTCCCGTCATCCTCCCATCCCTCCCGTCATCCTCTCATCCCTCCCATCCCTCCAGTCATCCTCCCATCCCTCCAGGCATCCTCTCATCCCTCCAGGCATCCTCTCATCCCTCCAGGCATCCTCCCATCCCTCCAGTCATCCCTCCAGGCATCCTCTCATCCCTCGAGGCATCCTCTCATCCCTCCAGGCATCCTCCCATCCCTCCAGTCATCCACCCATCCCTCCAGTCATCCTCTCATCCCTCCAGCCATCCTCCCATCCCTCCAGCCATCCCCCCAGTCATTCTCCCATCCCTCCAGTCATCCACCCATCCCTCCAGTCATCCTCTCATCCCTCCAGCCATCCTCCCATCCCTCCAGTCATCCTCTCATCCCTCCAGTCATCCTCTCATCCCTCCAGCCATCCTCCCATCCCTCCAGGCATCCTCCCATCCCCCCAGGCATCCTCCCATCCCCCCAGGCATCCTCCCATCCCCCCAGGCATCCTCCCATCCCATCCAGTCATCCTCCCATCCCTCCAGGCATCCTCCCATCCCTCCAGTCATCCTCCCATCCCCCAGGCATCCTCCCATCCCCCCAGGCATCCTCCCATCCCCCAGGCATCCTCCCATCCCTCTAGTCATCCTCCCATCCCTCCAGTCATCCTCCCATCCCTCCAGTCATCCTCCCATCCCTCCAGGCATCCTCCCATCCCTGCAGGCATCCTCCCGTCATCCTCCCATCCCTCCCGTCATCCTCCCATCCCTCCCGTCATCCTCCCATCCCTCCCATCCCTCCAGTCATCCTCCCGTCATCCTCCCATCCCTCCCATCCCTCCAGTCATCCTCCCATCCATCCAGTCATCCTCTCATCCCTCCCATCCCTCCAGTCATCCTCCCATCCCTCCAGGCATCCTCCCATCCCTCCAGGCATCCTCCCATCCCTCCAGTCATCCCTCCAGGCATCCTCTCATCCCTCGAGGCATCCTCTCATCCCTCCAGGCATCCTCTCATCCCTCCAGGCATCCTCTCATCCCTCCAGGCATCCTCCCATCCCTCCAGTCATCCCTCCAGGCATCCTCTCATCCCTCGAGGCATCCTCTCATCCCTCCAGGCATCCTCCCATCCCTCCAGGCATCCTCCCATCCCTCCAGGCATCCTCCCATCCCTCCAGGCATCCTCCCATCCATCCAGTCATCCTCTCATCCCTCCCATCCCCCCAGTCATTCTCCCATCCCTCCAGTCATCCTCCCATCCCTCCAGGCATCCTCCCATCCCTCCAGGCATCCTCCCATCCCTCCAGTCATCCTCCCATCCCTCCAGTCATCCTCCCATCCCTCCAGTCATCCTCTCATCCCTCCAGGCATCCTCTCATCCCTCCAGGCATCCTCTCATCCCTCCAGGCATCCTCTCATCCTCCCATCCCTCCAGTCATCCTCCCATCCCTCCAGTCATCCTCCCATCCCTCCAGGCATCCTCCCATCCCTCCAGTCATCCTCCCATCCCTCCAGTCATCCTCCCATCCCTCCAGTCATCCTCTCATCCCTCCAGGCATCCTCTCATCCCCCCAGGCATCCTCTCATCCCTCCAGGCATCCTCTCATCCTCCCATCCCTCCAGTCATCCTCCCATCCCTCCAGTCATCCTCCCATCCCTCCAGGCATCCTCTCATCCCTCCAGGCATCCTCTCATCCATCCAGGCATCCTCTCATCCCTCCAGGCATCCTCTCATCCTCCCATCCCTCCAGTCATCCTCCCATCCCCCCAGGCATCCTCCCATCCCTCCAGGCATCCTCCCATCCCCCAGGCATCCTCCCATCCCTCCAGTCATCCTCCCATCCCTCCAGTCATCCTCTCATCCCTCCAGCCATCCTCTCATCCATCCTCCCATCCCTCCAGGCATCCTCCCATCCCTCCAGGCATCCTCCCCATCCCTCCAGGCATCCTCCCATCCCTCCAGTCATCCTCCCAGGCATCCTCCCATCCCCTCCAGGCATCCTCCCATCCCTCCAGTCATCCTCCCATCCCCTCCAGTCCAGTCATCCTCCCAGGCATCCTCCCTCCCCTCCAGGCATCCTCCCTCCCTCCAGGCATCCTCCCTCCCCCAGGCATCCTCCCATCCCCCAGGCATCCTCCCATCCCTCCAGGCATCCTCCCATCCCTCCAGGCATCCTCCCATCCCCCAGGCATCCTCCCATCCCTCCAGTCATCCTCCCATCCCTTGTCATCCTCCCATCCCTCCAGTCATCCCCCCATCCCTCCAGTCATCCCCCATCCCTCCAGTCATCCCCCATCCCTCCAGTCATCCTCCCATCCCTCCAGTCATCCTCCAGTCATCCCTCCAGTCATCCTCCCATCCCTCCAGTCATCCTCTCATCCCTCCCATCCCTCCAGTCATTCTCCCATCCCTCCAGTCATTCTCCCATCCCTCCAGTCATCCTCTCATCCATCCATCCAGTCATCCTCTCATCCATCCATCCAGTCATCCTCTCATCCATCCAGTCATCCTCCCATCCATCCAGTCCCATCCTCTCCATCATCCTCCTATCCCCCAGTCATCCTCCCATCCCTCCAGGCATCCTCCCATCCCTCCAGTCATCCTCCCATCCCTCCAGTCATCCTCCCATCCCTCCAGGCATCCTCCATCCCTCCAGGCATCCTCCCATCCCCCAGGCATCCTCCCATCCCTCCAGTCATCCTCCCATCCCCCCCCGTCATCCTCCCATCCCTCCAGTCATCCCCCCATCCCTCCAGTCATCCCCCATCCCTCCAGTCATCCCCCATCCCTCCAGTCATCCATCCATCCATCCAGTCATCCTCTCATCCATCCAGTCATCCTCCCATCCATCCAGTCATCCTCTAATCCCTCCCATCCCACTCTGGTCAGTCATCCTCCCATCCCTCCAGTCATTCTCCCATCCCTCCAGTCATCCTCTCATCCATCCATCCAGTCATCACTCTTTATCATCCATCCATCCAGTCATCCTCTCATCCATCCAGTCATCCTCCCATCCATCCAGTCATCCTCTCATCCCTCCCATCCCTCCAGTCATTCTCCCATCCCTCCAGTCATTCTCCCATCCCTCCAGTCATCCATCCAGTCATCCTGTCATCCATCCATCCATCCAGTCATCCTCTCATCCATCCATCCATCCAGTCATCCTCTCATCCATCCATCCAGTCATCCTCTCATCCATCCAGTCATCCTCCCATCCATCCAGTCATCCTCTCATCCCTCCCATCCCTCCAGTCATCATCCCATCCCTCCAGTCATTCTCCCATCCCTCCAGTCATTCTCCCATCCCTCCAGTCATCCATCCAGTCATCCTGTCATCCATCCATCCATCCAGTCATCCTCTCATCCATCCAGTCATCTTCTCATCCATCCAGTCATCCATCCAGTCATCCTCTCATCCATCCAGTCATCCTCTCATCCCGCAGACCTGTTTTGCTTGTTGCCACACTGATTATTGAGCTGGTCATAGATGGACGGACGGACGGACGGACGGACCCCCCCCTTAGCCTCTGCAGTACAGGGGAGGAAATTGCATCGGTCCTCAACCAAACAACCTCATCAATATCACACACTGTTTAGGCCGTAAAGTCGTCACTGGGGAACTTTATCTAATGGCCTGTGAATCCAGCCTACCTGTTGAAGAGCTGAATGCTGACATAAATCTCTTCTCTCTCACAGACAGTACGGGAGCCAGCCCCAAGCACGGGGACCCAGCCCCAAGCACGGGGACCCAGCCCCTAGCACGGGGACCCAGCCCCAAGCACAGGGACCCTGACAAAAACGCCGCACGGGGACCAAGCCCCAAGCACGGGAAGCCAGCCCCAAGCACGGGTAGCCAGCCGCTAGCACGGGGAGCCAACCCCTAGCACGGGGAGCCAGCCCCTAGCACGGGGAGCCAGCCCCTAGCACGGGGAGCCAGCCCCTAGCACGGGAGCCAGCCCCTCAGCACGGGAGCCAGCCCCTAGCACGGGGAGCCAGCCCCTAGCACGGGGAGCCAGCCCCCTAGCACGGGGAGCCAGCCCCTAGCACGGGAGCCAGCCCCTAGCACGGGGAGCCAGCCCCAAAACACGGGGAGCCAGCCCCCTAGCACGGGAGCCAGCCCCTAGCACGGGGAGCCAGCCCCCTGACAAAACCTCCAGCCAGCCCCTAGCACGGGGAGCCAGCCCCTAGCACGGGGAGCCAGCCCCTAGCACGGGAGCCAGCCCCTTAGAACCAGCCTACCCAGCCCCAAGAACCAGGACCCAGCCCCAAGCACGGGAAGCCAGCATTAGAACCAGCCTACTCCTGACTAAAACCTCCATTAGAACCAGCCTACTCCTGACTAAAACCTCCATTAGAACCAGCCTACTCCTGACTAAAACCTCCATTAGAACCAGCCTACTCCTGACTAAAACCTCCATTAGAACCAGCCTCCTCCTGACTAAAACCTCCATTAGAACCAGCCTACTCCTGACTAAAACCTCCATTAGAACCAGCCTCCTCCTGACTAAAACCTCCATTAGAACCAGCCTACTCCTGACTAAAACCTCCATTAGAACCAGCCTACTCCTGACTAAAACCTCCATTAGAACCAGCCTACTCCTGACTAAAACCTCCATTAGAACCAGCCTACTCCTGACTAAAACCTCCATTAGAACCAGCCTACTCCTGACTAAAACCTCCATTAGAACCAGCCTACTCCTGACTAAAAACCTCCATTAGAACCAGCCTACTCCTGACTAAAACCTCCATTAGAACCAGCCTCCTCCTGACTAAAACCTCCATTAGAACCAGCCTCCTCCTGACTAAAAACTCCATTAGAACCAACCTACTCCTGACTAAAACCTCCATTAGAACCAGCCTACTCCTATATGGCAAGACATTGTGTTGACTATCTATATTTCATGAGATGAACGCACTTAAACTAGAGGCAACGGGGGAGGGTGGTGGTGGTGGGGGGGGGGACTCTGAGCGTGGCTGCTGATATATACACAACCCTGAGACATCGTCTGTCTGCTGAGAGACAGACACACACAAGAGGATAAAGAGGGAGAGAGAGAGGGGATTTGAGCAGCAGGGTTTAGCAGTCAAGACAAAACAGCATGAAATCAATCCCTGGCAATATCTTGCCCACCAGGCTACTGCACACCCTCACAAACACTTCCTTTACTCACATCTATTATCTCTTTCCTCTCATCCATCTGCCTCTACGCCTTGTTTCCTGCTCTCTCTTTTAGCCATGCCTCACTTTCTATCCCTTCTGCCCCCCCCCTTCCCGTGTGAGTGACGTTGAGCTCGTCACCACCTCCCCCATCCCTCCGTGGACAAACTCATTTGCCCATATTGGCCACCTCAGTCTCTGTCCTTCACTCATTCCCCCCCCCCTCTCATTCCCCCTCTCTCCCTCCCCCTCCCCCTCCCTCTCCCTCTCATTCCCTACCTCCCCCTCTCCCCTCTCATTCCCTCTCTCCCTCTCATTCCCTCCCTCTCATTCCCTCCCCTCTCTCCCTCTCATTCCCTCCCCCTCTCATTCCCTCCCCTCTCTCCCTCTCATTCCCTCCCCCTCCCTCTCATTCCCTCCCCTCCCCTCCCTCATCCCTCCCCTCCCTCTCATTCCTCCCCCCTCTCCCCCCTCCCTCATTCCCCCCCTCTCATTCCCTCCCTCCCCTCCCCTCCCTCTCCCTTCCCTCCATTCCTCCCCTCCCCCCTCTCCCTCCCTCTCATTCCCTCCCCCCCTCCCTTCCCTCCCCTCTCCCCCTCCCCCTCTCATTCCCTCCCCTCCCTCCCCTCCCTCCTCCCTCTCATTCCCCCTCCCTCCCCTCCCTCTCATTCCCTCCCCCTCTCCCCCTCCCCCCTCTCCCTCCCCCCCTCCCTCCCCTCCCTCCCATTCCCCCCCTTCCTCTCCCCTCCCTCCCCTCCCTCTCATTCCCTCCCCCCCCTCCTCTCATTCCCTCCCCTCTCATTCCCTCCCCCTCATCCCTCCCTCCCTCCCCCCCCTCATCCCTCCCCCCCTCTCCCCCCTCCCCCCTCCCTCTCATTCCCTCCCCTCCCTCCCCTCCCCTCCCCTCATTCCCTCCCCTCCCCTCCCCCCCTCCCCTCCCCCTTCCCTCCCCCCCCCTCATTCCCTCCCCCCCCTCCCTTCCCCCTCCCCCCTCTCCCTCCCCCTCTCATTCCCTCCCTCCCCCTCCCCTCCCTCCCCCCTCATTCCCCTCCCCTCCCCATTCCCTCCCTCCCTCCCCCTCCCTCTCATTCCCTCCCTCCCCTCCCCCCCTCTCCCTCCCCTCTCATTCCCTCCCCCCCTCCCCCCCTCTCTCCCTCCCCCTCCCTCTCCCTTCCCTCCCCCCTCCCCTCCCCTCCCCTCCCCTTCCCCTCATTCCCTCCCTCCTCTCATTCCCTCCCCTCCCTCCCCCCCCCTCCCCTCCCCCTCCCCTCCCCCTCATCCCCTCCACCCCTCCCCCTCTCTCCTCCCTCCTCTCCCCTCAACAGACCACAGAATCTTTTGCCTCATGGTCTCAGTCTTTCACGTGTCTTTTTTTGCCAACTCTAGGTGTGCTGTCATGTGCCTTTTTCTTAGGGGTGGCTTCTGGTCTGGCCACCCTCCCATAAAGCCCTCTCTGCCCCCCCCCCCACCACCTCTCCCATGGAGTGATTACAGTGAAGAGGCGAATCCGGGATGCTGGCCTTCTAGGCAGAGCTGCAAAGAAACAGCCATTGTCTCAGACTGGCCAATAAAAAGAAAAGATTAAGATGGGTAAAAGAACACAGACACTGGACAGAGGAACTCTGCCTCGAGGGCCAGCATCCCGGAGTCCTTCTTCACTGAAGGCCAGTGGAGTCGCCTCTTCACTGTTGATGTTGAGACTGGTGTTTTGTGGGTACTATTTAATGAAGCTGCCAGTTGGGGACTTGTGAAGCGTCGGTTTCTCAAACTAGACACTCTAATGTACTTGTCCTCTTGCTCAGTTCTGCACCGGGCCTCCCACTCCTCTTTCTATTCTGGTTAGAGCCAGATTGCGCTGTTCTGTGAAGGGAGTAGTACACCGCGTTGTACGAGATCTTCAGTTTCTTGGCAATTACACGCATGGAATAGCCTTCATGTCTCAGAACAAGAATAGACTGACGAGTTTCAGAAGTAAGTTCTTTGTTTCTGGACATTTTGAGCCTGTAATCGAACCCACAAATGCTGATGCTCCAGATACTCAACTAGTCTAAAGAAGGACAGTTTATTGCTTCTTTAATCAGCACAACAGTTTTCAGCTGTTCCAACATAATTGCAAAAAGGGCTTTCTAATGATCAATTAGCCTTTTAAAATGATAAACTTGGATTAGCGAACACAACGTGCCATTGGAACACAGATGGTTCCTGATAATGGCCCTCTGTACGCCTATGTAGATTATTTTATTTATTATTTTAAATCAGCCGTTTCCAGCTCCAATAGTAATCCAACATTAACAATGTCTACACTGCATTTCTGATCAATTTCATGTTATTTTAATACACAAAAAAAGGTGTTTTTAAAAAACAAGGACATTTCTAAGTGACCCTAAACTTCTGAACAGTAGTGTGTGTGTGTATACATATATATATATATATATATTTATTTTTTTACAAAGACAGCATGGGGGATTTAAACAGTTCTGTTATTTTCTTGACTGTCTCCATCCACAACCATTGGTTAAATGGTTATAAGGTAATCATCCCACCACTCAGAAGGACATTGAATTAGACGCCGTGTGCAATACAATTATCTGGAAGGACAACCCGGCTGCTACCCAACAAGCTTAAAGGGATGAGGTGGTCTGATAATATAACTGAGACTATTATTCAAACACTGTTAAAGGGATGAGGTGATAATATAACTAATAATATAACTAGACTATTATTCAAACACTTAAAGGGATGAGGTGGTCTGATAATATAACGAGACTATTATTCAAACACTGTTAAAGGGATGAGGTGGTCTGAATATAACTAGACTATTATTCAAACACTGTTAGACTATTATTCAAACACTGTTAAAGGGATGAGGTGGTCTGATAATATAACGAGACTATTATTCAAACACTTAAAGTTAAAGGGATGTTAAAGGGATGATCTGATAATATAACTAGACTATTATTCAAACACTTAAAGGGATGAGGTAAATATAACGAGACTATTATTCAAACACTGTTAAAGGGATGAGGTGATCTAATAATATAACTAGACTATTATTCAAACACTGTTAAAGGGATGAGGTGGTCTGATAATATAACTAGACTATTATTCAAACACTGTTAAAGGGATGAGGTGATCTAATAATATAACTAGACTATTATTCAAACACTGTTAAAGGGATGAGGTGATCTAATAATATAACTAGACTATTATTCAAACACTGTTAAAGGGATGAGGTGATCTAATAATATAACTAGACTATTATTCAAACAGTGTTGAAGGTGTTTATTTTACTTTGAATATATTATACTAGCCCATTATACAAACAGTGAAGAGAACGGTTATATTCAATTATTTCCCTTAAAGTGTGCACCCACACACACCCACCCACCCACCCACCCACACACACCACACCCACACACCCACCCACACACCCACCCACACACACACACAGGGAGGCTGACTGTAGACAGTATACATCACTCCAGTTGAAGAGCGACGGTGAAACAATGGGATCTGTGTCTGTCAAGCTGGGACACAGATGGCACCAATATAATGTGACTACCGCCCCTTGGCTATTCTCCTGCTGTCAGACACACCCACCATCGGTCATCCTATTGAAACCCACCCTACGATCCTATTGAAACCCACCATCGGTCTACGATCCTATTGAAACCCACCCTACGATCCTATTGAAACCATCGCCCTACATTGAAACCCACCCTACGATCCTATTGAAACACACCATCCTATTGAAACCCACCCTACGATCCTATTGAAACCCACCATCGGTCCGATCCTATTGAAACCCACCCTACGATCCTATTGAAACCCACACCTATTGAAACACACCATCGCCCTACGATCCTATTGAAACCCACCCTACGATCCTATTGAAACCCACCATCGATCCTATTGAAACCCACCATCGGTCTACGATCCTATTGAAACCCACCCTACGATCCTATTGAAACCCACCATCCTATTGGTCTACGATCCTATTGAAACCCACCATCGGTCCTACGATCCTATTGAAACACCATTGAAACACACCATTGCCCTACCTATTGAAACGATCCCTATTGAAACACACCATTGCCCTACGATCCTATTGAAACACACCATCCCTACGATCCCTCCCTATTGAAACACACCATCGCCCTACTCCTATTGAAACCCACACCATCACACCGTCCTACGATCCTATTGAAACACACCATCGTCCTACGATCCTATTGAAACCCACCATCGAAACCCACCACCGTCCTACGATCCTATTGAAACACACCATCGTCCTACGATCCTATTGAAACACACCATCGTCCTACGATCCTATTGAAACCCCACCATCGTCCTACGATCCTATTGAAACACACCGTTGTCCTACGATCGTCACCGTACGATCCTATTGAAACACACCATCGCCCTACGATCCTATTGAAACCCACCATCCTACGATCCTATTGAAACCCACCACCACGATCCTATTGAAACCCACCATCACCCTACGATCCTATTGAAACCCACCATCGTCCTACGATCCTATTGAAACCCACCATCGTCCTACGATCCTATTGTCCTACGACGATCTATTGAAAACCGTTGTCCTACGATTCTATTGAAAAACACCGTCGCCCTACGATCCTATTGAAACACACCATCGCCCTACGATCCTAAACCCACCATTGAAAACCCACCATCGCCCTACGATCCTATTGAAACCCACCATCGCCCTACGATCCTATTGAAACACACCATCGCCCTACGATCCTATTGAAACCCACCATCGCCTACGATCCTATTGAAACACACCATCGCCCTACGATCCTATTGAAACACACCATCGCCTACATGGGATAGCCGGTTGTGATAGTCCCTCCTCACCCTTCAAAAGGAAACCACTCAAAGTACTTAAATAAAAAATGTTTGATAAAGCTGAAAAATATGTGCATAAATATTGCACGCCAACGGAGAGGAGTTCAGGGTTTTTCTATGAGCAGCCCTGTAGAATGACATCTATCGGGGCATCTCCATAGAGCACCATCAAGACCGTTAGATGGAGGGCTCTGACAGAGGACAGGATCTACTCTGAAGGTTGCCTTGAAAGCTAATGGCTGTACGAGTAAAAACCTCCTCTAGTCACCAGTATAAACTGATTGTGTTACTCACTGATCCATACAGAGAAGAGGGGGGGTTGCTTATTGTGTGTGTGAGATTCTGAGGTCCCCTAAGTGTGTGTGTGTGATTCTGTGGTCCCCTAAGTGTGTGTGTGAGATTCTGTGGTCCCCTAAGTGTGTGTGTGTGTGTGTGTGTGTGTGTGTGTGTGTGTCTCAGTGTGTGTGTGTGTGTGTGATTCTGTGGTCTTCTCAGTGTGTGTGTGTGTGTGTGTGTGTGTGTGTGTGTGTGATTCTGTGGTCCCCTAAGTGTGTGTGTGAGATTCTGTGGTCCCCTAAGTGTGTGTGTGTGTGTGTGATTGTGGTCTTCTCAGTGTGTGATTCTGTGGTCTTCTCAGTGTGTGTGTGTGTGATTCTGTGGTGTTCTTGGTGTGTGTGTGATTCTGTGGTCTTCTCAGTGTGTGTGTGTGTGTGTGTGTGTGTGTGTGTGTGTGTGTGTGTGTGTGTGTGATTCTGTGGTCTTCTCAGTGTGTGTGTGATTCTGTGGTCTTCTCAGTGTGTGTGTGTCTGATTCTGTGGTCTTCTGTGTGTGTGTGTGTGTGTGTGTGTGTGTGTGTTCTGTGTGTGTTCTCTGATTCTGTGGTCTGTGTGTGTGTGTGTGTGTGTGTGTGTGTGATTCTGTGGTCTTCTCAGTGTGAGTGTGATTCTGTGGTCTTCTGTGGTGTGTCTGATTCTGTGGTCTTCTCAGTGTGTGTGTGTCTGATTCTGTGGTCTTCTCAGTGTGTGTGTGTCTGATTCTGTGGTCTTCTCAGTGTGTGTGTGTCTGATTCTGTGGTCTTCTCAGTGTGTGTGTGTCTGATTCTGTGGTCTTCTCAGTGTGTGTGTGTCTGATTCTGTGGTCTTCTCAGTGTGTGTGTGTGAGATTCTGTGGTCTTCTCAGTGTGTGTGTGTCTGATTCTGTGGTCTTCTCAGTGTGTGTGTGTCTGATTCTGTGGTCTTCTCAGTGTGTGTGTGATTCTGTAGTCTTCTCAGTGTGAGTGTGATTCTGTGGTCTTTTCAGTGTGTGAGACAGACAGAGCGAGACAGGGCGACAGAGAGAGCGAGACAGGGCGACAGAGAGACAGAGAGAGCGAGACAGGGCGACAGAGAGACAGAGAGAGCGAGACAGGGCGACAGAGAGAGCGAGACAGGGCGACAGGGCGACAGAGAGAGCGAGACAGGGCGACAGAGAGATAGAGAGAGCGAGACAGAGAGAGACAGAGAACCCTGCCTCGTCTGTCCTTGTCCTGTCAGAAGGATTTTGAGTTAAAAAAAACAACATTACATCTAAAAGGGGCCAGCATTAAATAAGTTTTAAACCAGAGATATTAAAACGAGAGAAAGCGAGAGGGAGAAAGCGAGAGAGAGAAACGGTTGTTAACGGAGCCAAGCCAGTGTTTTCACTACCGACTAATAGCCTACGTGGAATCATTTTCAATCTGACAAAGTAATTCTGCCTAGATTAAGGTGCTCTGTGTTTGACAGATAAACCCCTCAGCTTTGAATGACATCATCGCTGCGAGTGACTAAGTGTCCAGGCAGAAAGCCTTTTACTGCCGCTTCTACCATAGACTGCCTCCCTATAACGGCCATTTTGATTAACGTTCCTCAATGAGGTGTGGTATGAAGCTTGCACCCCCCCCCCCTCCCAGCTACACACACTTGAAATAGCACTGAAGGAGGCAGCATTTATGCTAGTCTTTATAATGACATTAGGTTATTAACCAAGTGCAGGAGTCTGCTCCCCCCCCCTTCACATCACATCTACAATTTAGTCAGACGCTCTTCTCCCAGGGCGACATACAGGAGCAATTAGGATTAAGTGCCTTGCTCGAGGGCACATCGACAGACCACATCACACACAGCAGCTGGTTCTAAACAGACATTTCCCCAAACGCACCGCGGAGGAGAAGAGCCCCCCCCCCGTATCAGTTTGCCGGACTGGTGCATTTTTAAAGACAGACATTACGTCCTCCTCTAGATAGCTGCCTCTCTGTCTGACACGCCGTCTCAGAGGGTTTAGATTGATGATCCACACGGGGCTGAGCCATGAATAAGGAAGAGAAATACAAGAACGGCAGCAGGGTTGAGATAACACGCTGCTTCCGTCCTGGAGGAGTCGACTCGCAGCACTATCGAGAACAAACACAAGCAGTAAAAAACCCCTTCCTGATTAGACAGACAGTAGCTTTTTGTTTTCCCATCAGAGAGAGAGAGAGAACGAACAACCTCCTTACACATTCACTTAATGCTGCTATGGAAACAAAGAGGTGTAGACAGCAGGAATCTCTCTCTCTCTCTGGGATGGGAGGATGAAGGGATAGAATCAAAATGGAGGTGTGTGTGTGTGTGTGTGTGTGTGTGTGTGTGTGTGTGTGTGTGTGTGTGTGTGTGGGGGCTCGTGATTATATCCCCAGTTGGAGGGGCTGGCTGCCTCTGGTCAGGAGAAGGGGGTCAGGAGAGATGAGGGGATTGACCATAGCATTTTCATATGGCTCCTAAAAGCTCAATCAATAACAGCTTCTTGACACAGCTAAATTATTCAATATAAAACGAACTCTACTACTCTTTATATAGCCTCTTCCTCTCTCCCCTACCGTTTCATTAGCCTGGGTTTACCTTCTAGAAAACATATTTGTAAACCGTTCTCTCTCTCCCCTCCTACCGTTTCATTAGACTGGGTTTACTTTCTAGAAAACACATTTGTAAACCGTTCTCTCTCTCCCCCTACCGTTTCATTAGACTGGGTTTACCTTCTAGAAAACATATTTGTAAACCGTTCTCTCCCTACCATTTCATTAGGTGTTCGTTCCTAGCAACTATCTTTGTAAACCGTTCTCTCCCTACCGTTTCATTAGGTGTTCCTTCCTAGCTACTATCTTTGTAAACCGTTCTCTCCCTACCATTTCATTAGGTGTTCCTTCCTAGCTACTATCTTTGTAAACCGTTCTCTCCCTACCATTTCATTAGGTGTTCCTTCCTAGCTACTATCTTTGTAAACCGTTCTCTCCCTCCTGTTTCATTAGGTGTTCCTTCCTAGCTACTATCTTTGTAAACCGTTCTCTCCCTACCATTTCATTAGATGTTCCTTCCTAGCTACTAACTTTGTAAACCGTTCTCTCCCTACTGTTTCATTAGGTGTTCCTTCCTAGCTACTATCTTTGTAAACCGTTCTCTCCCTACCATTTCATTAGGTGTTCCTTCCTAGCTACTATCTTTGTAAACCGTTCTCTCCCTACTGTTTCATTAGGTTGACCTTCCTAGCTACTATCTTTGTAAACCGTTCTCTCCCTACCATTTCATTAGGTGTTCCTTCCTAGCTACTAACTTTGTAAACCGTTCTCTCCCTACTGTTTCATTAGGTTGACCTTCCTAGCTACTATCTTTGTAAACCGTTCTCTCCCTACCATTTCATTAGGTGTTCCTTCCTAGCTACTATCTTTGTAAACCGTTCTCTCCCTACCATTTCATTAGGTGTTCCTTCCTAGCTACTATCTTTGTAAACCGTTCTCTCCCTACCGTTTCATTAGGTGTTCCTTCCTAGCTACTATCTTTGTAAACCGTTCTCTCCCTCCTGTTTCATTAGGTGTTCCTTCCTAGCTACTATCTTTGTAAACCGTTCTCTCCCTACCGTTTCATTAGGTGTTCCTTCCTAGCTACTAACTTTGTAAACCGTTCTCTCCCTACCGTTTCATTAGGTGTTCCTTCCTAGCTACTATCTTTGTAAACCGTTCTCTCCCTACTGTTTCATTAGGTTGACCTTCCTAGCTACTATCGTTGTAAACCGTTCTCTCCCTACTGTTTCATTAGGTTGACCTTCCTAGCTACTATCTTTGTAAACCGTTCTCTCCCTACTGTTTCATTAGGTGTTCCTTCCTAGCTACTATCTTTGTAAACCGTTCTCTCCCTACCATTTCATTAGGTGTTCCTTCCTAGCTACTATCTTTGTAAACCGTTCTCTCCCTCCTGTTTCATTAGGTGTTCCTTCCTAGCTACTATCTTTGTAAACCGTTCTCTCCCTCCTGTTTCATTAGGTTGACCTTCCTAGCTACTATCTTTGTAAACCGTTCTCTCCCTACTGTTTCATTAGGTGTTCCTTCCTAGCTACTATCTTTGTAAACCGTTCTCTCCCTCCTGTTTCATTAGGTTGTCCTTCCTAGCTACTATCTTTGTAAACCGTTCTCTCCCTCCTGTTTCATTAGGTGTTCCTTCCTAGCTACTATCTTTGTAAACCGTTCTCTCCCTACTGTTTCATTAGGTGTTCCTTCCTAGCTACTATCTTTGTAAACCGTTCTCTCCCTGTTTCATTAGGTGTTCCTTCCTAGCTACTATCTTTGTAAACCGTTCTCTCCCTCCTGTTTCATTAGGTGTTCCTTCCTAGCTACTATCTTTGTAAACCGTTCTCTCCCTACCGTTTCATTAGGTGTTCCTTCCTAGCTACTATCTTTGTAAACCGTTCTCTCCCTACCATTTCATTAGGTGTTCCTTCCTAGCTACTATCGTTGTAAACCGTTCTCTCCCTACCATTCCATTAGGTGTTCCTTCCTAGCTACTATCTTTGTAACTCCTCGCCACATATCTGTCTAGTATTTTCCTGCGGTAGAAATCATTTGGGTCTGCTAACTCTGTGTTCAATTCACCCATAGTCTCTGTAAGTGTCTAAACATGTCTAAGCTACGGTGCGACTGTGGTGGTTGGGTTGACACATCCTCACATCACAAGCTGATACACTCCTCTGATCTCCACACACACACACACAGAGACCCACTCACACACAGAGACCCAGACACGCACACACACACAGAGACCCAGACACGTACACTCACACACAGAGACCCAGACACACACACACACACACACAGAGAGACCCAGACACACAGAGACCCAGACACACACACACAGAGACCCAGACACACACACACACACACACACAGAGACCCAGACACACACACACACAGAGACCCACACACACACACACACAGAGACCCACAGACACACACACACAGAGACCCACACACACACACACACACACACACAGAGACCCACAGACACACACACAGAGACCCACAGACACACACACAGAGACCCACAGAGACACACACAGAGACCCACAGACACACACACACACAGAGACCCACAGACACACACACACACACAGAGACCCACAGACACACACACACACACAGAGACCCACAGACACACACACACAGAGAGACCCACACACACACACACACACACACAGAGACCCACACACACACACAGAGACCCACAGACACACACACACACAGAGACCCACACACACACACACACAGAGACCCACACACACAGAGACCCACACACACAGAGACCCACAGAGACCCACACACACACACACACACACACACACAGAGACCCACAGACACACACAGACCCACAGACACACACACACAGAGACCCACACACACACACAGAGACCCACACACACACACAGAGACCCACACACACACACAGAGACCCACACACACACACAGAGACCCACACACACACACAGAGACCCACCCACACACACAGAGACCCACCCACACACACAGAGACCCACACACACACACACAGAGACCCACAGAGACACACACACACACAGAGACCCACACACACACACAGAGACCCACACACACACACAGAGACCCACACACACACACACAGAGACCCACACACACACCCAGAGCTCAGCAGTCCTTTGCGTCGAGCCGCACAACATTTGATCTTTAAAGAGAAGGAAAAACAAAACGCATGGTTTCCCCCTCGGCTCTTTGATGTGAGAGAGAAGAAATAAGAGTGAAGGAGGTAACTGTGTTTCTGGATGTAGTAACAGTGTCGTGTGGCAAAGCCAGTCACTGTATACGGATCATGATAGTGTTAATTATAACCCAAGTGGTCGGACACAGAGTTTCCCCAATTTGCCCAGGCTAATATACAGGTTTTTACTTTTACGAAGCCGAGTGCCCACTCCACTGGCTACCTACAGCGCATTCAGAAAGCATTCAGACCCCTTGACATTCTCCGCATTTTGTTACATTACAGCCTTATTCTAAAATGGATTGAACTAATAGTTTGTCTCATCAATCTATACACAATACCCCATAATGACAAAGTGAAGACAGGTTTCTAGATATTTTTGCGAATTTATTACAAATAAAAATGTAAATAAGTATTCAGACCCTTTACTATGAGACTTGAAATTGAGCTCAGGTGCATCACGTTTCCATTGATCATCCTTAAGATGTTTCTACGACTTGAATGGAGTCCACCTGTGGTAAATTTAGTTGATTCGACATGATTTGGAAAGACACACACCTGTCTATTTAAGGTCCCACAGTTGACAGTGCATGTCAGAGCAAAAACCAAGCCATGAGGTCGAAGGAGTTGTCTGGAGAGCTCTGAGACAGGATTGTGTCAAGGCACAGATCTGGGGAAGGGTACCAAAACATGAATGCAGCATTGACGGTCCCCAAAAACACACATGGCCTCCATCATTCTTAAATGGAAGAAGTTCGGTATTGCCAAGACTCTTCCAAAAGCTGGCCGCCCAGCCAAACTGAGCAATTGGGGGAGATGGGCCTTGGTCAGGGAGGTGACCAAGAACCCAATGGTCACTCTGACAGAGCTCCAGAGTTCCTCTGGGGAGATGGGAGAACCTTCCAGAAGGACAACCATCTCTGCAGCACTCCACCAATCAGGCCTTTATGGTAGAGTGGCCAGACGGAAGCCACTTCTCAGTAAAAGGCACATGACAGCCCACTTAGAGTTTGCCAAAAGGCACCTAAAGGACTCTGACCATGAGAAACAAGATTCTGTGGTCTGATGAAACCAAGATTGAATTATTATGGAGTCCATAGGGAGGGTTTGGTCGGGAGTCCATGGGGAGGGTTTGGTCGGGAGTCCATGGGGAGGGTTTGGTCGGGAGTCCATGGGGAGGGTTTGGTCGGGAGTCCATGGGGAGGGTTTGGTCGGGAGTCCATGGGGAGGGTTTGGTCGGGAGTCCATGGGGAGGGTTTGGTCGGGAGTCCATAGGGAGGGTTTGGTCGGGAGACCATAGGAAGGGTTTGGTCGGGATTCCGTAGGGAGGGTTTGGTCCCATAGGGAGGGTTTGGTCGGGAGACCATAGGGAGGGTTTGGTCGGGAGTCCATAGGGAGGGTTTGGTCGGGAGTCCATAGGGAGGGTTTGGTCAGGAGACCATAGGGAGGGTTTGGTCAGGAGACCATAGGGAGGGTTTGGTCGGGAGTCCATTCCGGTCGGGAGTCCATAGGGAGGGTTTGGTCAGGAGACCATAGGGAGGGTTTGGTCAGGAGACCATAGGGAGGGTTTGGTCAGGAGACCATAGGGAGGGTTTGGTCAGGAGTCCATAGGGAGGGTTTGGTCGGGAGTCCATAGGGAGGGAGGGCCTTACTTGGTTCATTGCTTTCTGGAAACATTTATTTGGACACATGCATAACAATGAACTAATGAGGCCCAATTTCGCCTGGCATAGAAAATGTGCTCACTCGTCAAGTCACTGTTGTTCAGAGGAGCTAGCCAACAACACAGCTAACACAATCACTTCAAACTGAAGCTGGAAAGACTGCAAACTAGCTTCACTTCGTTGTAACTTTTTTCAATTGACATTTACTATGAGACACCTGGAGATCGAATTTGAATATTGAAACAATGATGCAAATGTCGAAGGACACAGACAGCAAGGTTTATACAAATCTCTGCTGTTGAAAACTAAATGTTCGTCTTCAAGAAATGTGAGAAAATGTCTAGATTCTTTTCATAGTGGAGATCAAGATTATAAATTGGTTGGCTGGGCTGACGAGACAGTGGATTGCGCAGTCAGATGGAACAGAGTAAATCGGCATTTTAACGTCATATCCGCTGGTAACTTGTGGAATAGACACCGGCTGGAATGTCATTTTAGCCAAATTCAGAATTAGACACATTGTATAAAAACTAAAATCAGTCATCATCAAAAGATGCCTCTCACGACATAATCAGGCTTCGGGAGAGGAGTCTGAAGGTAACCCAGTACCGCGCTGTGAAAATGGCACAAGGACTACTAAGTACCATGGATAAAAGTGACCAAACATGTGTAAAATTATTTGTTTTATTACAGAGTTTTCATATCTCTCAGATACCGGTTGTCTGTGTGGTTGGTATTTTTGGGGTCGGTAGGAATGTGAGACAATATGTCCACAGGAAAGCATAATAACATTAACTTCTCAAAGTGCTGCTGGCTTCTATCACCCGAAGCACGAGACGGAACCATGGAAGCACGTGCACGAGCAGAACCATGGAAACACGTGCAAGAGCAGATCCATGGAAACACGTGCACGAGCAGATCCATGGAAACACGTGCACGAGCAGAACCATGGAAGCACGTGCACGAGCAGAACCATGGAAACACGTGCACGAGCAGAACCATGGAAACACGTGCACGAGCAGAACCATGGAAACACGTGCACGAGCAGAACCATGGAAACACGTGCTTTATCATATACACTACATGACCAACAGTATGTGGTCACCTTCTCTTCCAACATCTCTTTTCAATATCATGGGCATTAATATTGAGTTGGTCCCCACTCCCTTAGCTGCTATAACAGCCTCCACTCTTCTGGGAAGGCTTTCCACTAGATGTTGGAACATTGCTGCTATAACAGCCTCCACTCTTCTGGGAAGGCTTTCCACTAGATGTTGGAACATTGCTGCTATAACAGCCTCCACTCTTCTGGGAAGGCTTTCCACTAGATGTTGGAACATTGCTGCTATAACAGCCTCCACTCTTCTGGGAAGGCTTTCCACTAGATGTTGGAACATTGCTGCTATAACAGCCTCCACTCTTCTGGGAAGGCTTTCCACTAGATGTTGGAACATTGCTGCTATAACAGCCTCCACTCTTCTGGGAAGGCTTTCCACTAGATGTTGGAACATTGCTGCTATAACAGCCTCTACTCTTCTGGGAAGGCTTTCCACTAGATGTTGGAACATTGCTGCTATAACAGCCTCCACTCTTGTTGGAACATTGGGGGAAGGCTTTCCACTAGATGTTGGAACATTACTGCTATAACAGCCTCCACTCTTCTGGGAAGGCTTTCCACTAGATGTTGGAACATTGCTGCTATAACAGCCTCCACTCTTCTGGGAAGGCTTTCCACTAGATGTTGGATCATTACTGCTATAACAGCCTCCACTCTTCTGGGAAGGCCTTCCACCAGATGTTGGAACATTGCTGCTATAACAGCCTCCACTCTTCTGGGAAGGCCTTCCACCAGATGTAGGAACATTGCTGCTATAACAGCCTCCACTCTTCTGGGAAGGCTTTCCACTAGATGTTGGAACATTGCTGCTATAACAGCCTCCACTCTTCTGGGAAGGCTTTCCACTAGATGTTGGAACATTGCTGCTATAACAGCCTCCACTCTTCTGGGAAGGCTTTCCACTAGATGTTGGAACATTGCTGCTATAACAGCCCTCCACTCTTCTGGGAAGGCCTTCCACCAGATGTAGGAACATTGCTGCTATAACAGCCTCCACTCTTCTGGGAAGGCTTTCCACTAGATGTTAGAACATTTCTGCAGGGGATTTGCTTCCATTCAGCCACAAGAGCATTAGTGATGTTGGACGATTAGCGCTGGTTCGCAGTTGGCATTCCAATTCATCCCAAAGGTGTTCGATGAGGTTGTGGTCAGGGCTCTGTGCAGGCCAGTCAAGTTCTTCCACACTGATCTCAACAAACCATTTCTGTACTTTCCTCGCTTTGTGCACGGGTGCATTGTCCTTCTGAAACAGGAAAGAGCCTTCCCCAAACTGTTGCCACAAAGTTGGAAGCGCAGAATTGTCCAGAATGTCATTGTATGCTGTAGCGTCAATATTTCCCTTCACCGGAACTAAGCCCCAGATCATTATTACTCATCCACCAAACTTTACAGTTGGCACAATGCATTCGGGCAGGTAGCGTTCTCCTGGCATCCGCCAAACCCAGATTCGTCCGTCGGACTGCCAGATGGTGAAGCGTGATTCATCACTCCAGAGAACGCGTTTCCACTGTTTCCACTGCTCCAGAGTCCAACGGCGTCAGGTTTTACACCACTCCAGCTGACGCTTGGCTTTGCACATAGTGATCTGAGGCTTGTGTGCGGCTGCTCTACCATGGAAACCCATTTCATGAAGCTCCCTACAAACAGTTTTCGTGCGGTTGTAACCGAGGACAGAGGATTATTACGTGCTTCAGCACTCAGCGGTCTCGTTCTGTTAGCTTGTGTGGTCTACCACTTCACGCCTGAGCCGTTGTTGCTCCTAAACGTTTCCACTTCACAATAACAGCACTTACAGTTGACTGGGGGAAGCTCTAGCAGTGCAGAAATTTGACAAACTCACTTGTTGGGAAGGTGGCATCCTATTAAGGCCATTATACTGCCAGTGGAGATTGCACGGCTGTGTGCTCGATTTTATACACCTGTCAACAACAGGTGTGGCTGAAATAGTTTGAAGGGGTGTCCACATTTAAGGTCACTGTCCTAGCGGGAATGATATGAAACATACACACCTCTACTGTCTGGCGCCATGCTGATAAATCTATGCCCCAAGGCATGCTGGGACAGAGGCAGCCATTATTAATATATGAACAGCGGGTGGCACATGGATACACGACTGAGACTAGAGAGAGGGGGAGAAAGAGAGAGAAAGAGAAAAAGGGGGGGAAGAGAGAGAAAGAGGGGGGGAAGAGAGAGAGAAAGAGGGGAAAGAGAGAGAGAAAGAGGGGGAAAGAGAGAGAGAAAGAGGGGGAAAGAGAGAGAGAAAGAGGGGGAAAGAGAGAAAGAAAGAGGGGGAAAGAGAAAGAAAGAGGGGAAAGAGAGAGAGAAAGAGGGGGAAAGAGAGAAAGAAAGAGGGGGAAAGAGAGAGAGAAAGAGGGGGAAAGAGAGAGAGAAAGAGGGGGAAAGAGAGAGAGAAAGAGGGGGAAGAGAGAGAGAGAAAGAGGGGGAAAGAGAGAAAGAAAGAGGGGGAAAGAGAAAGAAAGAGGGGGAAAGAGAGAGAGAAAGAGGGGGAAAGAGAGAGAGAAAGAGGGGGGAAAGAGAGAGAGAAAGAGGGGGAAAGAGAGAGAGAAAGAGGGGGAAAGAGAGAGAGAAAGGGGGGAAGAGAGAGAGAAAGAGGGGGGAAGAGAGAGAGAAAGAGGGGGGAAGAGAGAGAAAGAGGGGGGAAGAGAGAGAAAGAGGGGGAAAGAGGGAGGAAGAGAGAAAGAAGGGGAAAGAGAGAAAGCGGGGGGAGAGAGAGAGAAAGAGGGGGAAACAGAGAGAAAGGGGGGGGGAAGAGAGAGAGAGAACAGGGGAATAGGCATTATGTACCTCCTCGTCCTCCTCCACTCCAGGTGAAAGTGAAGTGTGAGAGGTTCTGTCTAACAGAGGGTAGTTGGATATGAGGTGTGAGAGGTTCTGTCTGTAACAGAGGGTAGTTGGATATGGAGTGTGAGAGGTTCTGTCTGTAACAAAGGGTAGTTGGATATGGAGTGTGAGAGGTTCTGTCTAACAGAGGGTAGTTGGATATGGAGTGTGAGAGGTTCTGTCTGTAACAGAGGGTAGTTGGATATGGAGTGTGAGAGGTTCTGTCTGTAACAAAGGGTAGTTGGATATGGAGTGTGAGAGGTTCTGTCTGTAACAAAGGGTAGTTGGATATGGAGTGTGAGAGGTTCTGTCTGTAACAGAGGGTAGTTGGATATGAGGTGTGAGAGGTTCTGTCTAACAGAGGGTAGTTGGATATGAGGTGTGAGGGGTTCTGTCTAACAGAGGGTAGTTGGATATGAGGTGTGAGAGGTTCTGTCTGTAACAGAGGGTAGTTGGATATGGAGTGTGAGAGGTTCTGTCTGTAACAAAGGGTAGTTGGACCTGCCTCTGAAAGTCAACACCACATCGTGAAAGTGACAGTTCATTGATCACAGCCGCTGTCCCCTCCTTCCCTTGTCCATCACTTCTGTCCACACCGCCATTTTAGACTGCAGAGATCTGTAGCAGTCCGTCTCTCTCTCCCGACCTCTCTCACTGGGTCTCCCTGTCTGTAACATCAACTGGGCTTGTATTTAATCCAGTAGTTAAAGGTGAGAAGTGGATAAACGCTGAGAGGAGTTAAAAGACTGCTGCACAATGATGGTGGCATTTAAATGCCAAGTGGCAGCGAGGGTGTGTATAATATTTCATCTTTATGGCTTGTTGATTTAGTTGGGCTGGCTGGCTGGCTGGCTGGCTGGCTGCCTGGTTGGCCTAACGGAGGTTGTTTGCTTGTTGCTTTTAGTTGGGCTGGCTGGCTGGCTGGTTAGACTAACGGAGGTTGTTTGCTCGTTGATTTTAGTTGGGCTGGCTGACTGGCTGGTTGGCTGGCTGGCTGGTTAGACTAACGGAGGTTGTTTGCTCTTTGATTTTAGTTGGGCTGGCTGGCTGGCTGGTTGGACTAACGGAGGTTGTTTGCTCGTTGATTTTAGTTGGGCTGGCTGGCTGGCTAGATTAACGGAGGTTGTTTGCTCGTTGATTTTAGTTGGGCTGGCTGACTGGCTGGTTGGCCTAACGGAGGTTGTTTGCTCATTGATTTTAGTTGGGCTGGCTGGCTGGCTGGTTAGACTAACGGAGGTGGTTTGCTCGTTGATTTTAGTTGGGCAGGCTGGCTGGCTGGCTGGCTAGACTAACGGAGGTTGTTTGCTCGTTGATTTTAGTTGGGCTGGCTGGCTGGCTGGCTGGCTGGCTGGCTAGACTAACTGGAGGTTGTTTGCTCGTTGATTTTAGTTGGGCTGGCTGGATGGCTGGCTGGCTGGCTGGATTAACGGAGGTTGTTTGCTCGTTGATTTTAGTTGGGCTGGCTGGATGGCTGGCTGGCTGGCTAGACTAACGGAGGTTGTTTGCTCGGATTTTAGTTGGGCTGGCTGGCTGGCTGGCTGGCTGGATAGACTAACGGAGGTGGTTTGCTCGTTGATTTTAGTTGGGCTGGCTGGCTGGCTGGCTGGCTGGCTAGACTAACGGAGGTTGTTTGCTCGTTGATTTTAGTTGGGCTGGCTGGCTGGCTGGCTTGGCTAGAGGAGGTTGTTTGCTCGCTGGCTGACTGGCTGGTTGGCTGGCTGGATTTTAGTTGGGCTGGCTGGCTGGCTGGTTAGACTAACGGAGGTTTTTTGCTTTGTTGGGCTGGCTGGCTGGCTGGCTGGCTGGACTGGCTTTTTGTTTGCTCGTTGATTTTAGTTGGGCTGGCTGGCTGGCTGGCTGGCTGGCTAGACTAACGGAGGTTGTTTGCTCGTTGATTTTAGTTGGGCTGGCTGGATGGCTGGCTGGCTGGATAGACTAGACTAACGGAGGTGGTTTGCTGGCTGGCTGGCTGATTTTAGTTGGGCTGGCTGGATGGCTGGCTGGCTGGCTAGACTAACGGAGGTTGTTTGCTCGTTGATTTTAGTTGGGCTGGCTGGCTGGCTGGCTGGCTGGCTAGACTAACGGAGGTTGTTTGCTCGTTGATTTTAGTTGGGCTGGCTGGCTGGCTGGCTGGCTAGATTAACGGAGGTTGTTTGCTCGTTGATTTTAGTTGGGCTGGCTGGATGGCTGGCTGGCTGGATAGACTAACGGAGGTTGTTTGCTCGTTGATTTTAGTTGGGCTGGCTGGCTGGCTGGCTGGCTAGACTAACGGAGGTTGTTTGCTCGTTGATTTTAGTTTGGCTGGCTGGATGGCTGGCTGGCTGGCTAGACTAACAGAGGTTGTTTGCTCGTTGATTTTAGTTGGGCTGGCTGGCTGGCTGGCTGGCTGGCTAGACTAACGGAGGATGCAGTGCGTTTCAGACAGCTGCTGGAACAGGGGGTATAGAGAACAAGGTGACAGCTGGTACAGCGTCTCTGGTCACACACACATGCAGATGGCTGTTTATTAATTACAGGAGTGAGGAGAGATGATGGGAGAAAGAGCGAGAGAGGGAGACAGAGATTCACCATTGTAAATACAACCTATATTCATCTGTTCATTGATTTTCCAATTCATACTTCAACTATTTGCACATTGTTACAAAGCTGTACATAGTCAATATACCATTTGAAATGTCTATTATTATTTTAAACTTTCCCATGCCAATAAAGCCCTTTGAATAGAGAGGAGTGCTCGAGAGACCAGGCAGAGGGCGAGAGACCAGGCAGAGGGCGAGGGACCAGGCAGAGGGCGAGGGACCAGGCAGAGGGCGAGGGACCAGGCAGAGGGCGAGGGACCAGGCAGAGGGCGAGGGACCAGGCAGAGGGCGAGAGACCAGGCAGAGGGCGAGAGACCAGGCAAAGGGCGAGAGGGAAAAGAAAGAGGCTGATGTAACCTGTTGTCTCTCTCTCCCTGGACAATTAGGCATATTTCTGTGAGACAGAGACCTCTGGAAGCACATTTCATCAAGCTGTAGATGAGACTCAAACACTGTGTTATTAGTGTGAGTCCGCAGCCGTCTCTCTCCCTCTATCTGCAATCTGATTAAAGCACTGCTGCTAAGGATACACACACACACACCCCCACTGCTGCTTCCTCCCTGAGCCATGTGGCCCCAGCAGTGACCTCCCATCATCACCCGGCCTCCTTCCCGGGGGCCTCCTTCCCGGGCCCCTCATCCACAGCTCAGAGACAGAGGCGCCTCATGTTAATATAGATATGAGAGGGGGTTGTAGTAACATCTTAAATGGTGCTTCATTTGGACTAAGCGGAAACCCTGCTACAGGGTCTCGGCGGAAACCCTGCTACAGAGTCTCGGCGGAAACCCTGCTACAGAGTCTCGGCGGAAACCCTGCTACAGAGTCTCGGCAGAAACCCTGCTACAGAGTCTCGGCGGAAACCCTGCTACAGAGTCTCGGCGGAAACCCTGCTACAGAGTCTCGGTAGAAACCCTGCTACAGAGTCTCGGTAGAAACCCTGCTACAGAGTCTCGGCAGAAACCCTGCTACAGAGTCTCGGCAGAAACCCTGCTACAGAGTCTCGGTAGAAACCCTGCTACAGAGTCTCCGTAGAAACCCTGCTACAGAGTCTCGGTAGAAACCCTGCTACAGAGTCTCGGTAGAAACCCTGCTACAGAGTCTTGGTAGAAACCCTGCTACAGAGTCTCAGTAGAAACCCTGCTACAGAGCAGCCATAGATATTGTCTGTTGCAGCTATCAAAACCAGTGCACCTGCAGTGCAGGCAACACCGTAAAAAAATGTGTGTTTGTTGCTGAGCCAGGAAGACAAAGTCAGCATACTCCCTCGTCCCCATTGAGGAGCAAGCCCTTTACGAAGCAGCAAATTAAAATCTACAAAAAAGGCAATTCAGACAATTTGGAGGCGAAAATATGTTTTAAATTGCTTCTTCATTACATCCATTAAAGTCTCAGACAATTGTCTCCTTAAAATATTCAACACAATCCATCTCTGATCATCGGCAAGCAACAATAGACACGATCAGATATATCATTTTATAGGCCGCCTCCTCACACAGAAACACATTTTCCAGGTCGTCAAATTGAGAAAGAAACATCAATCCACATATACACCTCACACTATTCTACTTGGCAGGAAAATAACTCCAGGAATTCTCTGTCCGTTTCCTCTGTTTGCTAAACCATTAAAGTCCAGTACGGACTGCAACATAAACGACCACAACGTTCGAGAGAACATTGGACAGAGAACTGTAATAGATTATGGCTTGGTTGGTATACAGACTTGCATATTGTCATACCATCCTTCTCTCATCCTGGGATTTACGCTATTACTGGCATAGAACACGGGGGCTTAAAAGCAAAACCCTGTCGGGCCCTCTACCAGAATGCTAACAATATTAGCACAAACTAATAGCAAAATAGACGCTGTTCGCTAAATGCTAACGAACTAAAAATGAACGCAAACTAATTGCAACGACGGGGACGTCCAGCTCTAAGTTATACGAGCATGGGTAGTAGCTACCGAATGTCATTTTCAGTGAGTGTGGACATTTACAACCGAAAGTGAAGGAGAGGAAGAGTGCAAATGAACAAAGTTGTGATGCTTTTCTGAAGGAACAGCAGCATGTGTACACAGAGCAGAGGGGAGAAGACCAGAGGAGAATTAAAAACTCTAGTCGGAAGCACAAGGAAAAAACTGGCAGCTGTACAGATAACACATCCAGAGCTGTTTGACTTCTGGCAGACAGCCATTATAAGATAACTGATTGCATACTAGTGAACTTCACCTCATGTACACCGTACAACAGAGACTCCCTGATAGAACTACAACGCTACGGACTCACCAGCTGATAGAACTACAAAGCTACGGACTCACCAGCTGATAGAACTACAACACTACGGACTCACCAGCTGATAGAACTACAACACTACGGACTCACCAGCTGATAGAACTACGGACTCACCAGCTAATAGAACTACAACGCTACGGACTCACCAGCTAATAGAACTACAACACTACGGACTCACCAACTGATAGAACTACAACACTACGGACTCACCAGCTGATAGAACTACAACACTACGGACTCACCAGCTGATAGAACGACGGACTCACCAGCTGATAGAACTACAACGCTACGGACTCACCAGATAATAGAACTACAACGCTACGGACTCACCAGCTAATAGAACTAGAACGCTACGGACTCACCAGCTAATAGAACTACAACACTACGGACTCACCAACTGATAGAACTACAACACTACGGACTCACCAGCTGATAGAACTACGGACTCACCAGCTGATAGAACTACAACACTACGGACTCACCAGCTGATAGAACTACGGACTCACCAGCTGATAGAACTACAACACTACGGACTCACCAGCTGATAGAACTACGGACTCACCAGCTGATAGAACTACAACACTACGGACTCACCAGCTGATAGAACTACGGACTCACCAGCTGATAGAACTACAGACTCACCAGCTGATAGAACTACAACACTACGGACTCACTAACTGATAGAACTACAACACTACGGACTCACCAGCTCCCACCGTCTCCCGTTGTGCTATTTACAAACAAACATGTAACTGTTCAACTGTTCTGGGGAACTACGGTGAGCTTCATAGTGTGTTCATAGTGTGTTCATAGTGTGTTCATAATGTGTTCATAGTGTGTTCATAGTGTGTTCATAGTGTGTTCATAGTGTGTTCATAGTGTGTTCATAGTGTGTTCATAATGTGACAGGGGAAATTAACAACGAAATTATCTTCTTTCTCTTCAACGTATTGCACAAGTTGACTGCAGGTTCTAACTTAAAGTAGCTGCAAATATCCACATTTATTGTAAAACCTCAAAGAAATAGTTTTGACAGTATAAAAACAAAAATCCTGTGGCGTTTTTCCGTATATACGGTATACCGTCCAAGCCTACGTAGGACAGCGTAGGAAACAACCACTAGGAACGCATGGGTAAGAAACAACAATTGATGTCCCCTGTTCAACTTAACTTCAGTCTGCACAGTGACAGATGACTCTACATCCACATGCCTCACCCACCATCTGCCTTCCATAAAACACAGAAAAGAGGCCTTCTGCATTTCCCCCAAAAACATAGGAATGATAATAACACCCACATCAAAGAGCTGTTTGAAGGGCCTTTACCACCAGGCATTCCAACAACAGAGGTGAGGCCTGGAGTTAAGAGCAGGCTGGGGGTGACAGAGGGTCAGGGATAGAGCCCTGCTCGGGGCTGGGGGTGACTGAGGGTTAGGGATAGAGCCCTGTTCGGGGCTGGGGGTGACAGAGGGTCAGGGATAGAGCCCTGCTCGGGGCTGGGGGTGACTGAGGGTTAGGGATAGAGCCCTGTTCGGGGCTGGGGGTGACAGAGGGTCAGGGATAGAGCCCTGCTCGGGGCTGGGGGTGACAGAGGGTCAGGGATAGAGCCCTGCTCGGGGCTGGGGGTGACTGAGGGTTAGGGATAGAGCCCTGTTCGGGGCTAGGGGTGACTGAGGGTTAGGGATAGAGCCCTGCTCGGGGCTGGGGGTGACTGAGGGTTAGGGATAGAGCCCTGCTCGGGGCTGGGGGTGACAGAGGGTCAGGGATAGAGCCCTGTTCGGGGCTGGGGGTGACTGAGGGTTAGGGATAGAGCCCTGCTGGGGGTGACTGAGGGTTAGGGATAGAGCCCTGTTCGGGGCTGGGGGGTGACTGAGGGTCAGGGATAGAGCCCTGCTGGGGGTGACTGAGGGTTGGGGGTGACTGAGGGTTAGGGATAGAGCCCTGCTGGGGGTGACAGAGGGTCAGGGATAGAGCCCTGTTCCCTGCTCAAGGGGCTAGGGGTGACTGAGGGTTAGGGATAGAGCCCTGCTGGGGGTGACTGAGGGTTGGGGGTGACTGAGGGTTAGGGATAGAGCCCTGCTGGGGGTGACAGAGGGTCAGGGATAGAGCCCTGTTCGGGGCTAGGGGTGACTGAGGGTTAGGGATAGAGCCCTGCTGGGGGTGAATGAGGGTTAGGGATAGAGCCCTGCTGGGGGTGACTGAGGGACAGGGTTAGATCCCTGCTCAGGGCCAGGGTATTAGGGCCAGGGTTATGGGGACAGGGTTAGAGCCCTGCTCGGGACAGGGTTAGAGCCCTGCTCAGGGACAGGGTTAGAGCCCTGCTCAGGGACAGGGTTATGGGGACAGGGTTAGAGCCCTGCTCAGGGCCAGGGTTATGGGGACAGGGTTAGAGCCCTGCTCGGGGACAGGGTTAGAGCCCTGCTCAGGGACCCTGCTCAGGGTTAGAGCCCTGCTCAGGGCCAGGGTTAGAGCCCTGCTCGGGGACAGGGTTAGAGCCCTGCTCGGGGACAGGGTTAGAGCCCTGCTCGGGGACAGGGTTAGAGCCCTGCTCGGGACAGGGTTAGAGCCCTGCTCAGGGACAGGGTTAGAGCCCTGCTCAGGGACAGGGTTAGGGGAGCCCTGCTCGGGGGTTACAGGGTTAGAGCCCTGCTCAGGGACAGGGTTAGAGCCCTGCTCAGGGCCAGGGTTAGAGCCCTGCTCAGGGCCAGGGTTATGGGGACAGGGTTAGAGCCCTGCTCAGGGCCAGGGTTATGGGGACAGGGTTAGAGCCCCGCTCAGGGCCAGGGTTATGGGGACAGGGTTAGAGCCCTGCTCGGGGACAGAGGAAGGAAAAGGCTAGTACTCACCAGTTTAAAATCCTGAATGCTACATATGAAGTAGGGAGTGTTGGGCCTGCGGCTCTCCATATATACACAATCTGAAACACAGAGAGAGAGACAGTTAGAGGATGATAGAGTAGACAGCAGCAGCTCTAGCTGTGTGAGAGGGGGCGGGACTCGGTGTGAGAGGGGGGACTCGGTGTGAGAGGGGGGGGGGGGGGAATCGGTGTGAGAGTGGGGGGGGGGGGGGAAATCGGTGTGAGAGTGGGGGGGGGAGAGTGGGGGGAATCGGTGTGAGAGTGGGGGGGGGGACTCGGTGTGAGAGTGGGGGGGGGGGGGAATCGGTGTGAGAGTGGGGGGGGTGTGGGGGGGGAATCGGGTGAGAGTGGGGGGAATCGGTGTGAGAGTGGGGGGGGGAATCGGTGTGAGAGGGGGGGGAGGAATCGGTGTGAGAGGGGGGGAATCGGTGTGAGAGTGGGGGGACTTGGTGTGAGAGGGGGGGGGACTTGGTGTGAGAGGGGGGGGACTTGGTGTGAGAGGGGGGACTTGGTGTGAGAGGGGGGGGACTTGGTGTGAGAGGGGGGACTTGGTGTGAGAGGGGGGACTTGGTGTGAGAGGGGGGGACTTGGTGTGAGAGGGGGGACTTGGTGAGAGGGGGACTTGGTGTGAGAGGGGGACTTGGGTGAGGACTTGGTGTGAGAGGGGGGGGACTTGGTGTGAGAGGGGGGACTTGGTGTGAGAGGGGGACTTGGTGTGAGAGGGGGACTTGGTGTGAGAGAGGGGGACTTGGTGTGAGGGGGGCAGGACTCGGTGTGAGGGGGGGGGGACTCGGTGTGAGAAGTAGCAAACAGAGTAAACTATAAGAACGGACATTACACTCGCCGGAGTTGCGTATCGAATTTAAACAAACCAAACATTTAAATACTGTTATAGAAGGTAAATTTAAAACACAAACAGCTCCGTCTATCAATACAGGTGTATTTTCAAAATACAGAAACACACAGCGAGGCGTGGCTTAACGTGACCACACCTCCAAGTAGAATACAGTCTTAGTGTGAACTTTGGTGTGATCCTAGGGTGGTCCTGTTACTCCCATGTAATTAGGGTGGTCCCGTTACTCCCATGTAATTAGGGTGGTCCCGTTACTCCCATGTAATTAGGGTGGTCCCGTTACTCCCATGTAATTAGGGTGGTCCTGTCACTCCCATGTAATTAGGGTGGTCCTGTTACTCCCATGTAATTAGGGTGGTCCTGTTACTCCCATGTAATTAGGGTGGTCCCCATGTAATTAGTTGTACTTAGTAATTAGGTGGTCCCACTCCCATGTAATTAGGGTGGTCCTGTTACTCCCATGTAATTAGGGTGGTCCTGTTACTCCCATGTAATTAGGGTGGTCCTGTCACTCCCATGTAATTAGGGTGGTCCTGTCACTCCCATGTAATTAGGGTGGTCCTGTCACTCCCATGTAATTAGGGTGGTCCTGTTACTCCCATGTAATTAGGGTGGTCCTGTCACTCCCATGTAATTAGGGTGGTCCTGTCACTCCCATGTAATTAGGGTGGTCCTGTCACTCCCATGTAATTAGGGTGGTCCTGTTACTCCCATGTAATTAGGGTGGTCCTGTCACTCCCATGTAATTAGGGTGGTCCTGTCACTCCCATGTAATTAGGGTGGTCCTGTCACTCCCATGTAATTAGGGTGGTCCTGTTACTCCCATGTAATTAGGGTGGTCCTGTTACTCCCATGTAATTAGGGTGGTCCTGTTACTCCCATGTAATTAGGGTGGTCCTGTTACTCCCATGTAATTAGGGTGGTCCCGTTACTCCCATGTAATTAGGGTGGTCCCGTTACTCCCATGTAATTAGGGTGGTCCCGTTACTCCCATGTAATTAGGGTGGTCCTGTTACTCCCATGTAATTAGGGTGGTCCTGTTACTCCCATGTAATTAGGGTGGTCCTGTTACTCCCATGTAATTAGGGTAGTCCCGTTACTCCCATGTAATTAGGGTAGTCCTGTTACTCCCATGTAATTAGGGTAGTCCTGTTACTCCCATGTAATTAGGGTGGTCCTGTTACTCCCATGTAATTAGGGTAGTCCTGTTACTCCCATGTAATTAGGGTGGTCCTGTTACTCCCATGTAATTCGACTACCTTTGGTGTGATCCTAAGCAAACTACTGACACTTTTTTGTTGTGGTCTCAATACATGTTTTCAACAGCCTCCAGTGACGTTATTAAGGGGAAATTGGGAAAGGGGGGAGATACCGAGTCAGGTGTACAACAATGCATTCAACTGAAATGTGTCTTCTGCATTTAACCCACTTGGAATGAAAATAATGACATAATTAGTGGGTCTTATGGTTGTGGAAGGCTTATAATTAGCCTAGGTATAATCTCTGAAATCAGTAGTGCTGAACTCATTAGATTATTGTTGACCATTTGAAATTATGGGTCTTTAACCTTTAAATTGTACAAAGCTTAGAGAAAAAAAAAAGTTTGATTTTTCTTTAGATATCGTGCATCGCCCGGCCCTATCTGGGAGGTGAAGTATTCAATAATGTAGCTTCGTATTTCGGAAGGAATCAAGGCATTAGATTGTACCAGATGCCACTAAAATAGAGCTTGTGCATTTTTTGCGGGGCACGCCCCCCCCCCCCCTATATAAGGAATAGGGGGCCATTTGGGACAGAGCATGACACTTCTGTCGCTGAGAGGAGGGGAGACCAGGGGGTTAGGCTGTAACACAGACCAGGGGGTTAGGCTGTACCAGACCAGGGGGTTAGGCTGTACCAGACCAGGGGGTTAGGCTGTACCAGACCAGGGGGTTAGGCTGTAACACAGACCAGGGGGTTAGGCTGTAACACAGACCAGGGGGTTAGGCTGTACCAGACCAGGGGGTTAGGCTGTACCAGACCAGGGGGTTAGGCTGTACCACAGACCAGGGGGTTAGGCTGTAACACAGACCAGGGGGTTAGGCTGTACCAGACCAGGGGGTTAGGCTGTACCAGACCAGGGGGTTAGGCTGTACCAGACCAGGGGTTAGGCTGTACCAGACCAGGGGGTTAGGCTGTACCAGACCAGGGGGTTAGGCTGTACCAGACCAGGGGGTTAGGCTGTAACACAGACCAGGGGTTAGGCTGTACCAGACCAGGGGTTAGGCTGTACAGACCAGGGGTTAGGCTGTAACACAGACCAGGGGTTAGGCTGTACCAGACCAGACCAGGGGGTTAGGCTGTACCAGACCAGGGGTTAGGCTGTACCAGACCAGGGGTTAGGCTGTACCAGACCAGGGGGTTAGGCTGTACCAGACCAGGGGGTTAGGCTGTACCAGACCAGGGGGTTAGGCTGTACCAGACCAGGGGTTAGGCTGTACCAGACCAGGGGGTTAGGCTGTACCAGACCAGGGGTTAGGCTGTACCAGACCAGGGGTTAGGCTGTACCAGACCAGGGGGTTAGGCTGTACCAGACCAGGGGGTTAGGCTGTACCAGACCAGGGGGTTAGGCTGTACCAGACCAGGGGGTTAGGCTGTACCAGACCAGGGGGTTAGGCTGTACCACAGACCAGGGGGTTAGGCTGTACCAGACCAGGGGGTTAGACCAGGGGGTTAGGCTGTACCAGACCAGGGGGTTAGGCTGTACCAGACCAGGGGTTAGGCTGTACCAGACCAGGGGGTTAGGCTGTACCAGACCAGGGGGTTAGGCTGTACCAGACCAGGGGGTTAGGCTGTACCAGACCAGGGGGTTAGGCTGTACCAGACCAGGGGGTTAGGCTGTACCAGACCAGGGGGTTAGGCTGTACCAGACCAGGGGTTAGGCTGTACCAGACCAGGGGGTTAGGCTGTACCAGACCAGGGGTTAGGCTGTACCAGACCTGTAGACCAGGGGTTAGGCTGTACCAGACCAGGGGGGCTTAGACCAGGGGGTTAGGCTGTACCAGACCAGGGGGTTAGGCCGTATCAGACCAGGGGGTTAGGCTGTACCAGAAAAGGGGGTTAGGCTGTAACACAGACCAGGGGGTTAGGCTGTACCAGACCAGGGGGTTAGGCTGTACCAGACCAGGGGGTTAGCTGTACCAGACCAGGGGGTTAGGCTGTACCAGACCAGGGGGTTAGGCTGTACCAGACCAGGGGGTTAGGCTGTACCAGACCAGGGGGTTAGGCTGTACCAGACCAGGGGGTTAGGCTGTACCAGACCAGGGGGTTAGGCTGTACCAGACCAGTTAAACAGCCAGCTAGCAGTGAACTCTCCTTAAACCTCTAGTTCATTTAGATAAAACATGATAATTCCTGCTCTATTTCAGGTCTCTTTGTAAAGAAAAAATATCAGGGGGTGTTTTCTGAATGTTGTAAGCAAAAGGTATCAGAATTGATTCTGCTTGGCAAAACATGCATTATAAATGGCTCGCTGCACATGCAAACAAAGGCAGCCACACACACACAGAGAGAGAGAGGGAGTGAGATACACAATCAGAGGTCTGATGTATTCATCTACTTTTCACTATTGATTGTAAAAGCAGACATGTAATGATCCACAACCAATCAGTGTGTAGAGTCTGATCTGGCCTCGCTGCCCTTTACCAAACATTCTGCCATGAGTCACTGAGCAGTCGACATGCTAACTGCCACACACACACAGAGAGAGACACACACACACAGAGAGAGACACAGAGAGACAGAGACACAGAGACACAGAGAGACACCGAGACAGAGAAAGAGACACAAAGACAGAGACACAGACACAGAGAGAGACAGAGAGAGACAGAGACAGACACAGAGAGAGACAGAGACAGACAGAGACAGAGACAGAGACAGAGAGAGACAGAGAGACAGAGAGACACAGACACAGAGAGAGACAGAGAGAGACAGAGACAGACACAGAGAGAGACAGAGACAGACAGAGACAGAGACAGAGACAGAGAGACAGAGAGACAGAGAGACAGACACAGAGAGACAGAGAGACAGAGAGACAGAGAGACAGAGAGACAGAGAGAGAGAGAGAGAGAGAGAGAGAGACAGAGACAGAGACAGAGACAGAGAAAAAAAATGGGGGAGGGCCTCCTTGCCCTCTCTGAACCTTCCTTTATATTATACAAAAGCCTCTGACAGACCGTTAGCATTAGCAATTCAGAGTCAATGACAACGGCACACTTAGCATTAGCATTGAGGAAGCACAGACATAGGAGGAGACATGCACTGTGAAGGGAAAGGGGAGCCATTTGGGACACAGCAGTGGTCTCTTTCAGATAGGAGGCACTTGCAGACGTGTTCATAAGGCCAAAACCCCAGAAGAAAATGAACTGAAACAGGGAGGCCTTCATTATTCCAATAAGAAACACTTATAACCCTTTACTGTTTGAAAAAAGGTTTTGTTACAGCATTCCCTATTAAACATGACCCAGGCAGGCAGGGAGAAAGAGACAGGCAAACAAGACGCTTCTAGAAGCTTCTATATTTTCTTCCTGTCAGTTGCCGTGGGCATCGTTAATTATTTGTTTGTGCAGGTTGTTGTCGTTATTGATCAGGTCGGGGTCGTTGTCGTTATTGATCAGGTCGGGGTCGTTGTCGTTATTGATCAGGTCGGGGTCGTTGTCGTTATTGATCAGGTCGGGGTCGTTGTCGTTATTGATCAGGTCGGGGTCGTTGTCGTTATTGATCAGGTCGGGGTCGTTGTCGTTATTGATCAGGTCGGGGTCGTTGTCGTTATTGATCTGGTCGGGGTTGTTGTTATTGATCTGGTCGGGGTTGTTGTTATTGATCTGGTCGTGGTTGTTGTTATTGATCAGGTCGGGGTTGTTGTTGATCTGGTCGGGGTTGTTGTTATTGATCAGGTCGGGGTTGTTGTTGTTATTGATCAGGTCGGGGTTGTTGTTGTTATTGATCAGGTCGGGGTTGTTGTTGTTATTGATCTGGTTGCGTTTTATCTACAGCTGTTATTGATCTAGTCGTGGTTGTTGTTATTGATCTGGTCGCGTTGTTGTTATTAATCTGGTCGTGTTGTTGGTATTGATCTGGTCGTGTTGTTGGTATTGATCTGGTCGTGTTGTTGGTATTGATCTGGTCGTGTTGTTGTTATTAATCTGGTCGTGTTGTTGTTATTAATCTGGTCGTGTTGTTGTTATTAATCTGGTCGTGTTGTTGTTATTGATCTGGTCGTGTTGTTGTTATTGATCTGGTCGTGTTGTTGTTATTGATCTGGTCGTGTCAACAACAGCTGTTATTGGTCGTGTTATCTACGGGGCTGCAGCGAGGTGGAATAAAGATATCAAATAGCTGAGAACGATCAGGGCATGTTTGCAGGCTCTGATAGACAGACAAAGCCCAGGATACAATCAGAGCTCTCCTTAGACAGACAAAGCCCAGGGTACGAAGGAGAGCTCTGATAGTACCCTGGGCCTGGTCTGTCTAAGGAGAGCTCTGATAGTACCCTGGGCTTGGTCTGTCTAAGGAGAGCTCTGATAGTACCCTGGGCTTGGTCTGTCTAAGGAGAGCTCTGATAGTACCCTGGGCTTGGTCTGTCTAAGGAGAGCTCTGATAGTACCCTGGGCTTGGTCTGTCTAAGGAGAGCTCTGATAGTACCCTGGGCTTGGTCTGTCTAAGGAGAGCTCTGATAGTACCCTGGGCTTGGTCTGTCTAAGGAGAGCTCTGATAGTACCCTGGGCTTGGTCTGTCTAAGGAGAGCTCTGATAGTACCCTGGGCTTGGTCTGTCTAAGGAGAGCTCTGATAGTACCCTGGGCTTGGTCTGTCTAAGGAGAGCTCTGATAGTACCCTGGGCTTGGTCTGTCTAAGGAGAGCTCTGATAGTACCCTGGGCTTGGTCTGTCTAAGGAGAGCTCTGATAGTACCCTGGGCTTGGTCTGTCTAAGGAGAGCTCTGATAGTACCCTGGGCTTGGTCTGTCTAAGGAGAGCTCTGATAGTACCCTGGGCTTGGTCTGTCTAAGGAGAGCTCTGATAGTACCCTGGGCTTGGTCTGTCTAAGGAGAGCTCTGATAGTACCCTGGGCTTGGTCTGTCTAAGGAGAGCTCTGATAGTACCCTGGGCTTGGTCTGTCTAAGGAGAGCTCTGATAGTACCCTGGGCTTGGTCTGTCTAAGGAGAGCTCTGATAGTACCCTGGGCTTGGTCTGTCTAAGGAGGATAGTAGCTCTGATAGTACCCTGGGCCTGGTCTGTCTAAGGAGAGCTATGATAGTACCCTGGGCTTGGTCTGTCTAAGGAGAGCTCTGATAGTACCCTGGGCTTGGTCTGTCTAAGGAGAGCTCTGATAGTACCCAGGGCTTGGTCTGTCTAAGGAGAGCTCTGATAGTACCCTGGCTTGGTCTGTCTAAGGAGAGCTCTGATAGTACCCTGGGCTTGGTCTGTCTAAAGAGAGCTCTGATAGTACCCTGGGCTTGGTCTGTCTAAGGAGAGCTCTGATAGTACCCTGGGCCTGGTCTGTCTAAGGAGAGCTCTGATAGTACCCTGGGCTTGGTCTGTCTAAGGAGAGCTCTGATTGCCACTCTGACAGACAAAGCCCAGAGTACTAACACACACACAGTAACCTGGGGGGGGGGGGGGGGGAGATCTTCTGCAGTCTCAATGAGCTATTCTAGAGGAGGGGGCGTGTGTGTGTGTGTGCGTAGGAGGGTTCACGTTGTCACGGATACCCCTCTTTCTTTCCAGCCTTTCCCATAAAAAAGACTCTCCTTCACCCTCTGTTTTCCAACCTGGCTCCAGTTGAAGTCATTTACAAGATAACATGAATGAACATTTCCATCAGTGCTTTACTGTGACCTGAGGGGCTGACAGAGGCAGACTGCATGTGTAAAGAGAGGGAGAGGAGAGGGATGGAGGGATGGAGGGAGGGAGAGGAGAGAGGGGGAGGGAGAGAGGGGGATAGAGGGAGAGAGAGATGGAGGGAGGGAGAGAGGGGGATAGAGGGAGAGAGGGATGGAGGGAGAGAGGGATGGAGGGAGAGAGGGATGGAGGGAGAGAGGGGGAGGGAGGGAGAGAGGGATGGAAGGAGATGGGGGAGGGAGATTAGGGGAGGGGCAGGGAGAGGGGGAGAGAGGGGCAGGGAGAGGGGCAGGGAGAGGGGGAGGGGAGAGGGGCAGGGAGAGGGGCAGGGAGAGGGGCAGGGAGAGGGGCAGGGAGAGGGGCAGGGAGAGGGGCAGGGAGAGGGGCAGGGAGAGGGGCAGGGAGAGGGGCAGGGAGAGGGGCAGGGAGAGGGGGATGGAAGGAGGAGGGGGATGGAAGGAGAGGGGGATGGAAGGAGAGGGGGATGGAAGGAGAGGGGGATGGAAGGAGAGGGGGGAGGGAGGGATGGAAGGAGAGGGGATGGAAGGAGAGGGGGATGGAAGGAGGTGGGGATGGAAGGAGGTGGGGATGGAAGGAGATGGAGATGGGGGAGGGGGATTAGGGAGAGGGAATAGAGGGAGAGGAGGGGGATGGAGGGAGAGGGGGAGGGGGACGGGGATGGAGGGAGAGGAGGGATGAGGGAGAGAGGGGTGGAGTGAGGGGGGGTTGGAGGGAGAGAGGGATGGAGGGAGAGGAAGGGGGGGATGGAGGGAGGAGAGGGATGGAGGAGATGGAGGGATGGAGGGAGATGGAAGGGGAGGGGGATGGAGGGAGAGGGGATGGAGGGAGGGAGAGGGGAATAGAGGGGAGAGGGGGATGGAGGAGGGAGAGAGGGGGAGGGGATGGAGGGAGAGAGGGGAAGAGGGGAGAGGGAATGGAGGGATTGAGGGGGAGGGGGATGGAGGGAGAGAGGGGGAGGGGGATGAGGGAGAGAGGGATGGAGGGAGAGAGGGATGAGGGAGAGAGGGATGAGGGAGAGAGGGATGGATGGAGGGAGAGAGGGATGGATGGAGGGAGAGAGGGATGGATGGAGGGAGAGAGGGATGGATGGAGGGAGAGAGGGATGGATGGAGGGAGAGAGGGATGGATGGAGGGGGAGAGAGGGATGGATGGAGGGAGAGAGGGATGGATGGAGGGAGAGAGGGATGGATGGAGGGAGAGAGGGATGGATGGAGGGAGAGAGGGATGGATGGAGGGAGAGAGGGATGGATGGAGGGAGAGAGGGAAGGATGGAGGGAGAGAGGGATGGATGGAGGGAGAGAGGGATGGATGGAGGGAGAGAGGGATGGATGGAGGGAGAGAGGGATGGATGGAGGGAGAGAGGGATGGATGGAGGGAGAGAGGGATGGAGGGAGAGAGGGATGGAGGGAGAGAGGGATGGAGGGAGAGAGGGATGGAGGGGGAGAGGTGGAGGGGGATGAGGATGAGAGAGGGGGGATGGGAAGAGAACAAAAGAGTCCAATCTGAAAGAGATGAGATGACATGTTTGATGTCTAATCAGGGACTTAAGGTTTTAGTGTCCTATAAACTTTCAAGCAAGCTGCGCCACGTTCATTTAGCCTGGATGGATGTCGTTGCACCCCCCTCCCCTCCCCCTTTGCCCTCAGAACAGCCTCAATTCGCAGGGGCACGGACTCTACAAGGTGTCGGGAAGGGATGTTGGACCATGTCAACTCCAATGCTTCCCCCACAGTTGGGTACATCTTTCGAGATGTCCTCTGGGTGGTGGACCATTGTTGATACACAAGGGAAACTGTTGAGCATGAGAAAACCCAGCAGCATTGCAGTTCTTGACACAAACCGGTGCACCTGGCACTTACTGCCAAACCCGTTCAAAGGCACTGAAATATTTTGTCTTGCCCATTCACCCTCTGAATGGCACACATACACAATCCATGTCTCAAATGTCTCAAGGCTTGACAATCCTTCTTTAACCTGACTGTTTAACAAGTGACCTCAATAAGGGATCATATATTTCACCTGGTCAGTGTGTGTCATGGTAAGAGCAGGTGTTCTTAATGTTTTGTCCACTCAGCGTGTGTCATGGTAAGAGCAGGTGTTCTTAATGTTTTGTCCACTCAGTGTGTGTCATGGTAAGAGCAGGTGTTCTTAATGTTTTGTCCACTCAGTGTGTGTCATGGTAAGAGCAGGTGTTCTTAATGTTTTGTCCACTCAGTGTGTGTCATGGTAAGAGCAGGTGTTCTTAATGTTTTGTCCACTCAGCGTGTGTCATGGTAAGAGCAGGTGTTCTTAATGTTTTGTCCACTCAGTGTGTGTCATGGTAAGAGCAGGTGTTCTTAATGTTTTGTCCACTCAGTGTGTGTCATGGTAAGAGCAGGTGTTCTTAATGTTTTGTCCACTCAGCGTGTGTCATGGTAAGAGCAGGTGTTCTTAATGTTTTGTCCACTCAGTGTGTGTCATGGTAAGAGCATGGTTTTGTCCACTCAGTGTGTGTCATGGTTAGAGCAGGTGTTCTTAATGTTTTGTCCACTCAGTGTGTGTCATGGTAAGAGCAGGTGTTCTTAATGTTTTGTCCACTCAGCGTGTGTCATGGTTAGAGCAGGTGTTCTTAATGTTTTGTCCACTCAGTGTGTGTCATGGTTAGAGCAGGTGTTCTTAATGTTTTGTCCACTCAGTGTGTGTGGGTTAATAGTAGTGTGAGGTGGTGGGCCGTGTGCTCCTTCAGGCTTCAGCAGTCAGGCCATTTTGTTCTCTAGAGAGTCTCTCTATCAACCAGGGAAGTGGAGGAGGAGCAGGCCTCGGGGGTGGTGTGTGTAGGGACTTAGAGACTGAAGTGTGTGTTGAGACGTAGCCACAGGCCCTTTGTAGACGAGGCTATTGCTTTTCCCCAGCCAGCAGCCACGAGTTCTACCTCACACACACACACACACACACACACGAGGGGAGAGAAAACGCTCAAATCCCCAATCGAACCAACCCTGCCTAGAGAGAGAGAAAGAAAATCCCATTGAATTGAAAGAGACGGCCAAAAAGATAGAGACAGAGCTCCAGCTCAGTCGCACCACAGCAGAAAGATACGACTGTAACCGTGTCTCAGATCTGCGTTCTATCCTCACTCTAATTTAACGTGATCCGGAGGCAGCCATTGGTCCTCTCAGTTAACTGACATGAATATTCATGAGTGAGGGGGAGAGGGGTGTGTGTGTGGGGGGGGGGGTTACTCCTCAAGCCTCCCTTCCTCCTCTCTCTCTCTGTTTCTCATTGTTCAGTACAGAGAGCCATTCCCAGTCCAATGGCTGTGAGGCATGTCTAATTTAAAACACACCTAGACCACTAAAACCACCAACTACAGCCCCCAGCTCTCAATTCAATTCAAAGGACTTTTCGGCATTGGGAAACACATGAAATAGATTATTATTATTTTTTACTAAAGTGAAATAAACAAATCAGAAATGAACAGTAAATATTACAATAAATATTACAATATAATAATAAAGAGGTATATTCTGTAAACATAGAGACACACTCCATATATAAACTCTAGGTCATTTGTGGGGTAAATTTGGTGATAAGTCAATAAATGACTGGAGGCGACGACTCTATTTGACAGGTGATTGGCCATCAGCACCTGCACACAAAACACGTTCCGTTCTTCATTATGGCCCGTGTTGCAGCATCGTGCAAATAGTTAAGGTACACAAAGGGAAAATAAATAATCATAAATATGGGTTGTATTTACAGTGGTGCGTGTTCTTCACTGGTTGCCCTCTTCTCTTGGCAACAGGTCACACATCTTGCTCCTGTGATGTCACACTGTGGAATTTCACCCAGTAGATATGGGAGTTAATCGAAATTAGGTTTGTTTTCAAATTCTTTGTGAATCTGTTTAATCTGAGGGTGATATGTGTCTCTACATATGGTCATACATTGGGCAGGAGGTGAGGAAGTGCAGCTCAGTTTCCACCTCATTTTGTGGGCAGATAGCCTGTCTTCTCTTGAGAGCCATGTCTGCCTACGGCGGCCTTTCTCAATAGCAAGGCTATGCTCACTGAGTCTGGATGTAGTCACAGCTTTCCTTCAGTTTGGATCAGTCACAGTGGTCAGGTATTCTGTGTCAGGCGGCATCGACGCCCCTTGTGTGGCCGTAATGTTCGCAAAACAAAATCCCTGCCTTGTGGGCAAAGTGGCCTTTGGGCTGAATATAATAATTACAATTCCTGTCTCCTGGCTGCCAGTCGCAGTGCTCCGAAGCACTTCTCACTCACGTGGCTCTCTCAGATATCTCAAATCTTACGAGCCAATGCCGGTCACATGACCTGGTCCATCGAAACAGGCATCCGAGGAGCATATTGAAAAAAAACGTTTCCTTTTCATCAGCCAACAAGATGAGCGACGAACCAGTCGAATCACACGCCGGTGTGTCTTACTGTCCTCATCTTACAAAAGTTGACCTATTCTATTGGTCAGCTTGTAATAAATATCCCAAATATACTATGGGACAGTTGTGGGACATGATGAATCCCAAATGAATACAACCATTGTACATATATATATACATACACATATATATACATACATACATACATACACACACATACATATATATACACACACACACACACACATACATATATATATATATACACACACACACACACACATATACATACACACATATATATATATATATATATATACACACACATATACATACACATATACATATACATATATATACATATACATATACATATACATATACATATACATATACATATACATACATACATACATACATACATACATACATACATACATACATACATACATACATACATACATACATACATACATATATATATACATATACATATATACATACATATACATATGCACACACACATATATATATACACATATATATGTATGTGTGTATATATATATATATATACGATACACACACATACATATATATATACACACACATACATATACATATATATATACACACACACATATATACATACACACACACACACACATATATATATTATTTTTTTAAGACGTTAAAAAGCAATGAGGCTGATGCGACAGATGAGAACGTTTAAAATGGTGATAAACGATCATGCTATTTACTTACATTACAACTTTCTCTCCTATCTGAACCAACAGCCATTGACCTTTCTCTCCTATCTGAACCAACAGTCATTGACCTTTCTCTCCTATCTGAACCAACAGTCATTGACCTTTCTCTCCTATCTGAACCAACAGTCATTGACCTTTCTCTCCTATCTGAACCAACAGGCATTGACCTTTCTCTCCTATCTGAACCAACAGTCACTACTGACCTTTCTCTCCTATCTGAACCAACAGCCATTGACCTTTCTCTCCTATCTGAACCAACAGTCATTGACCTTTCTCTCCTATCTGAACCAACAGTCACTACTGACCTTTCTCTCCTATCTGAACCAACAGGCATTGACCTTTCTCTCCTATCTGAACCAACAGGCATTGACCTTTCTCTCCTATCTGAACCAACAGTCATTGACCTTTCTCTCCTATCTGAACCAACAGTCATTGACCTTTCTCTCCTATCTGAACCAACAGTCATTGACCTTTCTCTCCTATCTGAACCAACAGTCATTGACCTTTCTCTCCTATCTGAACCAACAGGCATTGACCTTTCTCTCCTATCTGAACCAACAGGCATTGACCTTTCTCTCCTATCTGAACCAACAGTCATTGACCTTTCTCTCCTATCTGAACCAACAGGCATTGACCTTTCTCTCCTATCTGAACCAACAGTCATTGACCTTTCTCTCCTATCTGAACCAACAGTCATTGACCTTTCTCTCCTATCTGAACCAACAGTCATTGACCTTTCTCTCCTATCTGAACCAACAGGCATTGACCTTTCTCTCCTATCTGAACCAACAGTCATTGACCTTTCTCTCCTATCTGAACCAACAGTCATTGACCTTTCTCTCCTATCTGAACCAACAGGCATTGACCTTTCTCTCCTTTCTGAACCAACAGCCATTGACCTTTCTCTCCTATCTGAACCAACAGTGCCCCAAGCACGTCGACAGAATCAAGCCGTGAGAGATGAATAATGATCCTACATTATATTAGTCAAGCATGACTGGCATTTAGCCAATATGTAATAACAAAATCTAATTTAAGTTTGGCTCCATTTTCAGGCATCTGCCTCATTGTCGGCGTCTATCTGGATGTGACAGGCTGTAGCCAACACACAGGCTATATCCCCCTACACTTCCACATGTTCATTATTTATCGACACGTGTTTCTCTTAACAGAACAGCTACTGTTTTTCGCCTTGCTGTCCTAGAAGTTGGCATTGGTGCCATGTCAGACTGGGAACCCGCAGACACCAACGCTACACCCGCAGACACCAACGCTACACCCGCAGACACCAACGCTACACCCGCAGACACCAACGCTACACCCGCAGAACCAACAGTCATTGACCTACACCCGCAGACACCAGCGCACCAACGCTACACCCGACACCAACAGCATTGACACCAACGCTACACCCGCATCTGACACCAACGTCATTGACACCCGCAGACACCAACGCTACACCCACACCTCTGCTATGCAGACACCAACAGTCACCCACACCAGACACCAACTTACACCCGCAGACACCAACGTCACACCAACGCTGAGACACCAACGCTACACCCGCAGACACCAACGCTACACCCGCAGACACCAACGCTACACCCGCCCAGACACCAACGCTACACCCGCAGCCTACACCCGCAGACACCAACGCTCACCCGACCTACACCGCAGACACCAACGCTACACCGCGACACCAACGACACCAGCTACACCCAGACACCAGACACCAACGCTACACCCGCAGACACCAACGCTACACCCGCGACACCAACGCTTCACCAAGCCAGACACCAACGCTTAACACCAGCTACACCACACCAACGCTACACCACGCGACACCAACGCTACACCCGCAGACACCAACGCTACACCAACGCAGACACCAGCGCTACACCAACGCGAACACCAACGCTCAACCAACGCTACACCAACGCTTAGATACACCCGCAACACCAACGCTGAGACACCAACCTACACCACGCAGACACCAACGCTACACCAGGTCAACCAACGCTGACCAACGCTCTTTACACCCGCAGACACCAACGCTACACCCGAACACCAACGCTACACCATACACCAACGCTATCACCAAGACACCAACGCTCCATTTTTTGCCAACGCAGACACCAACGCTTACACCAACGTACACCCGCGACACCAACTACACCGGATGTGCAGACACCAACGCTACACCCGCCAGACACCAGACACCAGCACCAACGCTCACACCCGCACACCAACGCTACACCATATCCCGCAGACACCAACGTTCACCATTTATCACCAACGCTTTCACCCGCTTAACCAACGCTACACAACAGACACCAACGCTACACCAACGCTACACCGCGACACCAACGCTTTTCACCAGACACCAACGCTACACCCGGCCAACGCTACACCATGTCAGACCAACGCAGAACCAACTACACCCGAACACCAACGCTACACCCGCCAGACACCAACGCTACAGGCCACCCGCGACACCAACGCTTACACCCGCAGACACCAACGCTACACCCGCAGCTACACCAACACCAACGCTACACCCGGACACCAACGCTACACCCGAACCAACGCTTTTACCCGCCAGACACCAACGCTACACCCGCTGACACCAACGCTCACGCTACACCAGAACACCAACGCCCCAGACACCAACGCTACACCCGCAGACACCAACGCTACACCCGCTACACCAACGCTTTGTTACACCAACCCGCTTACACCACGCAGACACCAACGCTACACCCGCAGACACCAACCCGCTACACCCGCAGACACCAACGCTTTTCGCAGACACCAACCACGACACCAACGCTTACACCCGCAGACACCAACGCTACACCAACACCAACGCTACACCCGCAGACACCAGCTACACCAACGCTACACCCGCAGACACCAACGCTTACACCAACGCAGACACCACGACACCAACGCTACACCCGCGACACCAACGACACCAACACCAACGCTTACACCCGCAGACACCAACGCTGTACCCACCCGCAACACCAACGCTTTCACCCGGACACCAACGCTACACCCGCAGACACCAACGCTACACCGCGAACACCAACGCTACACCCGCCAGACACCAACGCTACACCAACGCAGACACCAACGCTACACCCGCGAACACCAACGCTACACCCGACACCAACGCTACACCAGCAGACACCAACGCTACACCCGCAGACACCAACGCTACACCGCAGACACCAACGCACCCACAGAGACACCAACGCTACACCCGCAGACACCAACGCTTACCCGCAGACACCAACGCTACACCCGCGACACCAACGCTACACCCGCACCAGGCACCAACTACACCCGCAGACACCAACGCGCAGACACCAACGCTACACCCGCAGACACCAACGCTACACCAACGCTACACCCGCAGACACCAACGCTACACCCGCAGACACCAACGCTACACCCGCAGACACCAACGCTACACCAACTACACCCGCAGACACCAACGCTACACCCGCAGACACCAACGCTACACCAACGCTACACCCGCAGACACCAACGCTACACCCGCAGGCCAACGCTTGACCAACGCTACCCGCAGGCACCAACGCTACACCAACGCGCAGACACCAACGCTACACCAACACCAACGCTACACCCGCAGACACCAACACCAACGCTACACCCGCAGACACCAACGCTACACCCGCAGACACCAACGCTACACCAACGCTACACCCGACACCAACGCTACACCCGCAGACACCAACGCTACCCCTCTGACCCAGCAGACACCAACGCACCACCAACGCTACACCCGCAGACACCAACTACACCCGCGACACCCGCTGACCAACACCAGCTACACCAACGCAACAGAGCACCAGGCCCCAACGCTACACCCGCAGGCACCAGCTGACCAACACCAGCGCTACACCCGCAGACACCAACGCTACACCCGCCAGACACCAACGCTACCCCGCTGACACCAACGCTACACCAGGGCACCCGCTCTGACACCAGAGCGCAGGCACCAACGCTACACCCAGCAGGCACCAACGCAGGGCAGGCCCCTCTGACCACCAGAGCAGGGCACCAACGCAGGGCAGGCCCCGCTGACCCAGAGCAGGGCAGGCACCAACGCTCTGACACCCGGCCCCTCTGACACCAGGGCGCCCCTCTGACCACCAGCAGACACCAGGGCAGCCCCTCTGACCAACAGAGCAGGGCAGGCCCCTCTGACCAACAGAGCAGGGCAGGCCCTCTGACCAACAGAGCAGGGCAGGCCCCTGACCAACAGAGCAGGGCAGGCCCCTCTGACCAACAGAGCAGGGCAGGCCCCTCTGACCAACAGAGCAGGGCAGGCCCCTCTGACCAACAGAGCAGGGCAGGCCCCTCTGACCAACAGAGAGGGCAGGCCCCTCTGACCAACAGAGCAGGGCAGGCCCCTCTGACCAACAGAGCAGGGCAGGCCCCTCTGACCAACAGAGCAGGGCAGGCCCCTCTGACCAACAGAGCAGGGCAGGCCCCTCTGACCAACAGAGCAGGGCAGGCCCCTCTGACCAGAGCAGGGCAGGCCCCACCAACAGAGCAGGGCAGGCCCCTGACCAACAGAGCAGAGGCCCCTCTGACCAACAGAGCAGGGCAGGCCCCTCTGACCAACAGAGCAGGGCAGGCCCCTCTGACCAACAGAGCAGGGCAGGCCCCTCTGACCAACAGAGCAGGGCAGGCCCCTCTGACCAACAGAGCAGGGCAGGCCCCTCTGACCAACAGAGCAGGGCAGGCCCCTCTGACCAACAGAGCAGGGCAGGCCCCTCTGACCAACAGAGCAGGGCAGGCCCCTCTGACCAACAGACCAGGCCCCTCTGACCACAGAGCAGGGCAGGCCCCTCTGACCAACAGAGCAGGGCAGGCCCCTTGACCAACAGAGCAGGGCAGGCCCCTCTGACCAACAGAGCAGGGCAGGCCCCTCTGACCAACAGAGCAGGGCAGGCCCCTCTCTGACCAACAGAGCAGGGCAGGCCCCTCTGACCAACAGAGCAGGGCAGGCCCCTCTGACCAACAGAGCAGGGCAGGCCCCTCTGAGCAGGGCCCCCTCTGACCAAGAGCAGGGCAGCCCCTCTGAGGGCAGGCCCCTCTGACCAACAGAGCAGGGCAGGCCCTCTGACCAACAGAGCAGGGCAGGCCCTCTGACCAACAGAGCAGGGCAGGCCCTCTGACCAACAGAGCAGGGCAGGCCCCTCTGACCAACAGAGCAGGGCAGGCCCTCTGACCAACAGAGCAGGGCAGGCCCCTCTGACCAACAGGGCAGGCCCCTCTGACCAGAGCCCCCTCTCAGACCAACAGAGCAGGGCAGGCCCCTCCTTGACCAACAGAGCAGGGCAGGCCCCTCTGACCAACAGAGCAGGGCAGGCCCCTCTGACCAACAGAGCAGGGCAGGCCCCTCTGACCAACAGAGCAGGGCAGGCCCCTCTCTGACCAACAGAGCAGGGCAGAGCAGGGCAGGCCCCTCTGACCAACCAACAGAGCAGGGCAGGCCCCTCTGAGAGAGCAGGGCAGGCCCCTCTGACCAACAGAGCAGGGCAGGCCCCTCAGACCAACAGAGCAGGGCAGGCCCCTGACCAACAGAGCAGGGCAGGCCCCTCTGACCAACAGAGCAGGGCAGGCCCCTCTGACCAACAGAGCAGGGCAGGCCCCTCAGACCAACAGAGCAGGGCAGGCCCCTCAGACCAACAGAGCAGGGCAGGCCCCTCAGAGCAGGGCAGGCCCCTCAGACCAACAGAGCAGGGCAGGCCCCTCTGACCAACAGAGCAGGGCAGGCCCCTCTGACCAACAGAGCAGGGCAGGCCCCTCAGACCAGGCCCCTCACAGAGGCAGGGCAGGCCCCTCAGACCAACAGAACAGGGCAGGCCCCTCCAACAGAGCAGAGACCAACAGAGCAGCAGGGCAGGCCTCTGACCAACAGAGCAGGGCAGGCCCCAGACCAACAGAGCAGGGCAGGCCCCTCTCAGACAGGCCCCTCAGACCAACAGAGCAGGGCAGGCCCTCTGACCAACAGAGCAGGGCAGGCCCCTCAGAGGGGCAGGCCCCTCTGACCAACAGAGCAGGGCAGGCCCCTCAGAGCAGGGCAGAGCAGGGCCCCTCCAACAGAGCAGGGCAGGCCCCTCCAGAGCAGGGCAGGCAGGCAGGCCCCTCAGAGCAGGGCAGGCCCCTCAGAGCAGGGCAGCAGGCAGGGCAGGCCCCTCAGAGCAGGGCAGGCCCCTCAGAGCAGGGCAGGCCCCTCAGACCAGGCCCCTCAGAGCAGAGCAGGGCAGGCCCCTCAGACCAGGGCAGGCCCCTCAGACCAGGGCAGGCCCCTCAGACCAGGGCAGGCCCCTCAGACCAGGGCAGGCCCCTCAGACCAGAGCCCCTCAGGGCAGGCCCCTCAGACAGGGCAGGCCCCTCAGAGCAGGGCAGGCCCCTCAGAGCAGGGCAGGCCCCTCAGAGCAGGGCAGGCAGGGCAGGCCCCTCAGAGCAGGGCAGGCCCCTCAGAGCAGGGCAGGCCCCTCAGAGCAGGGCAGGCCCCTCAGACCAACAGAGCAGGGCAGGCCCCTCAGAGCAGGGCAGGCCCCTCTGACCAACAGAGCAGGGCAGGCCCCTCAGACCAGGGCAGGACCCTCAGAGCAGGGCAGGACCCTCAGAGCAGGGCAGGCCCCTCAGACCAACAGAGCAGGGCAGGCCCCTCAGACCAACAGAGCAGGGCAGGCCCCTCAGACCAACAGAGCAGGGCAGGCCCCTCAGACCAACAGAGCAGGGCAGGCCCCTCATATTACTTATCCTCAAATTAAAGACTTGGTGGAATGCAATAATGGAGCCACAGGGATGCTGTGGGGGGCAGGCTAGGCACTAGCTGACCCACCAGAACCCTTCTCAGAGATGGAGAGTTGATCTATGTCATAATGAACAGGATTACAGGGACCGGATGGACCTGGTCCCAGATCAGAAATTACACAGTGGAGCAGCTGACGAGGGAAGCAACAGAACAGAGGATCTTTGAAGAGTCCAGTCTTCGTCTGATCTGCAGTCAGATGGGAGGTGGTAAGATGTCACGACAAGGCCCCTCTTCCAGGCTCAACACCAGCTCTGTGTGAACCAGGTCTTTAAAAATAGATCTGGGCTCATTTGGATGAAACCACATCCACCCACCCACCCACCCACCCACCCACTCACTCACTCACTCACTCACTCACTCACTCACAAGGTTGGGCACAGCCACATCTAAAGGGAGCCTATCGGGTTGAACGGGCCAGAAATAGATTCCTTAGTGTATGAACATAACAGTAGACAGAGATGGTGACGTCACACCTTCTGGGGGTCCACGGCCATCAATCATTTATTACTGGCCCAATGCCCTAACCACTCGGCTACCTGCCACCCTGATACCATCGGCGGTGGGAGTTGAAACCTCCCCTCGAGTCGGGCGGCTGCACCGATGCATCAATCTCAGTAACATAGTTGGAGATATCTTTTGGGCTGCGTCTCAATCCACCACATCTGCCAGTGGTCCCCCCGCATCTGCTTTGGAAGATGGCCGACCTACAGCTCTGGTTTGTCATTTAACTAGGCAAGTCAGCCTTGGAACGGTGGGTTAACTGCCTTGTTCAGGGGCAGAACGACAGATTTTTACCTTGTCAGCTCTGGGATTCGATCTTGAAACCTTTCTAGTCCAACGCCCTAACCACTAGGCTACCTGCCGCCCGTGACCATCTTAAAACAATTCCACATGTCAGCTTTCACACAAATCATCTGTACCTCTTTAAACCTGAAGCAGACTCAATGCTTCCACAGCGCTTCACCATGAACACTCTTCTCCCTGCCTTCCTCAGACAATTAACAACCTCGTTTGGTCACCAGAGGGAGGCTGCCATGTTGGAGACAAGAGGGGGAGCAAGGAGGAGAAGAGAGGAGAGGGGGAGGAAGAGAGGAAAGGAAGAGAGGAGGGAAAGAAAGGAAGAGAGGAAGAAAGGAAGAGAGGAGAGGAAGAAAGGAAGAGAGGAAGAAAGGAAGAGAGAGGAAGAAAGGAAGAAAGGAAGGGGGAGAGGAGAGGGGGAAGAAAGGAAGAGAGGAGAGGGGGACAAGAGAAGGAGAGGGGAGAGGGGACAAGAGAGGAGAGGGGAAGAAAGGAGGAGAGGAAGAAAAAGAGAGGGAGAGAGGGGAGAGGAGGAGAGAGGGACAAAGAGAGGAGAGGAAGAGAGGAAGACAGGAGAGAGGGGGAAGAGAGGGAGAGGACAAAGAAGAGGAAGAGAGGGGGACAAAAGAGAGGAGAGGGGGGGACAAAGAGGAGGGGGGACAAAGAGAGGAGAGGGGGGGACAAAGAGAGGAGAGGAGGAGGGGACAAAGAGGGGGGACAAAGAGAGGGGAGGAAGAGAGGAGAGGGGGGACAAAGAGAGGAGAGGAAGAGAGGAGAGGGGGACAAGAGAGGAAGAGAGGGGGGGGGACAAAGAGAGGAGGGAGAGGGGGACAAAGAGAGGAGAGGAAGAGAGGGAGAGGGGGACAAAGAGAGGAGAGAAGGAGGGGGACAAAGAGAGGAGAGGAAGAGAGGAGAGGGGGACAAAGAGAGGAGAGGAAGAGAGGAGAGGGGGACAAAGAGAGGAGAGGAAGAGAGGGAGGGGGACAAAGAGAGGAGAGGAAGAGAGGAGAGGGGGACAAAGAGGAGAGGAAGGAGGAAGAGAGGAGAGGGGGGGACAAAGAGAGGGGGGAGAGGAAGAGAGGGAGAGGGGGACAAAGAGAGGAGAGGAAGAGAGGAGAGGGGGGGGGACAAAGAGAGGAGAGGAAGAGAGGAGAGGGGGACAAAGAGAGGAGAGGAAGAGAGGGAGAGGGGGACAAAGAGAGGAGAGGAAGAGAGGAGAGGGGGACAAAGAGAGGAGAGGAAGAGAGGAGAGGGGGGGACAAAGAGAGGAGAGGAAGAGAGGAGAGGGGGACAAAGAGAGGAGAGGAAGAGAGGAGAGGGGGACAAAGAGAGGAGAGGAAGAGGGGGACAAAGAGGGAAGGAGAGAAGAGGGGGGGACAAAGAGAGGAGAGGAAGAGAGGGAGGGGGACAAAGAGAGGAGAGGAAGAGAGGGGAGGGGGACAAAGAGAGGAGAGGAAGAGAGGGAGGGGGACAAAGAGAGGAGAGGAAGAGAGGAGAGGGGGACAAAGAGAGGAGAGGAAGAAAGGAGGGAGAGGAAAAGAGAGGAAGGACAGGAAGAGAGAGGGGGAGGAAGAGAGGAGCAGGAGGAGGCAGGTGGTTTCCATTAGCTGTCTGAGCTCTCCATTTGAAACCCCAGCCAGTCAGCAGCATGGTACTGGTATCCTGCAGCCGAGTGCCAACATCCCTACTGCAGTGGAGAGCTGTTAGCTTAGCCAGCTAAAACCCAGGACAAAGGGGTGGGTGTGTGTGTGTTTCGGCATACATACTGTGAGAGCGTGTTTCAAGGTGTCTCCTATTGATCCCCCAGCACAAGGCAGAGCTGTGTGAAGTGTGTGTGTGTGTGTGTGTGTGTGTGTGTGTGTGTGTGTGTGTGTGTGTGTGTGTGTGTGTATATAATCTCCAGTGTGGATCTATAAGCTGGGGTGGGTCTAGACAATATCCTTTAAAGCAGCCTGGAGGAGAGCTACTCAAACGCCTGATCGATCGCACAGGTCATCCCTCAGTGTGTGTGTGTGTGTGTGTGTTAGTGTGTGTGTGTGGACAAAGTGTGTGTGTGTGTGTGTGTGTGCTGCCTGTACACTCCTCCGTCAACTGTGAGAGCTGTTCACCCTGAGCTGCACTGCCATACAAATGATCCTCTGAAAGCAGCACACTCACAGAGCACCAGAGCACTATTCACTCTGTGTGCGCACTATTCACACACACACACATCACAGAGCACTATTCACTCTGTGTGTGTGTGTATATAATCTCCAGTGTGGACTATTCACTCTGAAAGCAGGTCACACAATTCATCATCACAAGCACTATTCACTCTGAAAGCAGCACACACACAACTCTGAAAGCAGCACTCACAGAGCACTATTCACTCTGAAAGCAGCACACACACACATCACAGAGCACTACTTCACTCTGAAAGCAGCACACACACACACACATTCACTCACTCTGCAGCTATTCACTCTGAAAGCAGCACACACACACACACACACACAGTGCACTATGTCACTCTGAAAGCAGCACACACACAGTGTGTATCACAGAGCACTATTCACTCTGTTCACACACACACACATCAGAGCACTATTCACTCTGAAACAGCTGCACTGCCATACAAATGGTCTCCATCTCTCCACTCTCCAGAGCACTATTCAGCAAAGAAAGAGCACTATTCACACACACACACATCACAGAGCACTATTCACTCTGAAAGCAGCACACACACACATCACAGAGCACTATTCACTCTGAAAGCAGCACACACACACATCACAGAGCACTATTCACTCTGAAAGCAGCACACACACACATCACAGAGCACTACTCACTCTGAAAGCAGCACACACACAGTTGTATCACAGAGCACTATTCACTCTGAAAACAGCACAAACACGTCCTGTCATCTCCTTGTCTCTCCTCTCCACCCCCTCTAGCCAATCAATACACACCAGGTGTCCCTGCAGAACCACTTGCATCTCCCTGGGATAAAACACTAAGCAGACAGAGGGATCGACTGTGTGTGTGTGTGTGTGTGTGTGTGTGTGTGTGTGTGTGTGTGTGTGTGTGTGTGTGTGTGTGTGTGTGTGTAGAGTTATATGTTTGTCAGGCTCTGTGACAATAGCAATTAAAGAGGTGTTTCATTATTCACAAACCTCTAGTTCACTCACTGTCTTTAATCTCCTCTCTCACAGTCTACCTTCTCTCACAGTCTACCTTCTCTCACAGTCTACCTTCTCTCACAGTCTACCTTCTCTCACAGTCTACCTTCTCTCACAGTCTACCTTCTCTCACAGTCTACCTTCTCTCCCACAGTCTACCTTCTCTCTCACAGTCTACCTTCTCTCCTCCCTCCCTCACAGTCTACCTTCTCTCTCCCTCACAGTCTACCTTCTCTCCTCTCTCACTGTCTACCTTCTCTCCCTCCCTCACTGTCTACCTTCTCTCCCTCCCTCACTGTCTACCTTCTCTCCCTCCCTCACTGTCTACCTTCTCTCCCTCCCTCTCAGTCTACCTTCTCTCCCTCCCTCCCTCACAGGATAGTCTACCTTCTCTCCCTCCCTCCCTCCCCTCCCAGGTACAGTCTACCTTCTCTCCCTCCCTCACTGTCTACCTTTCTCACCTCCCTCACTGTCTACCTTCTCCCCTCCCTTTGCCTCTCCCCATCTTTCTAGGTCTGTTTAAATACCTCTCCAGGGGTGGTCAGTTGTCCATATTGTGTGCCACTATAGACCAGGATAAAGAGGTTTAACACCTAGCCAGGTATAATCTAGACCAGAATATAGAGATTTAGCACATAGCCAGGTATAATCTAGACCAGGATAAAGAGGTTTAACACCTAGCCAGGTATAATCTAGACCAGAATATAGAGATTTAGCACATAGCCAGGTATAATCTAGACCAGGATAAAGAGGTTTAACACCTAGCCAGGTATAATCTAGACCAGGATAAAGAGGTTTAACACCTAGCCAGGTATAATCTAGACCAGGATAAAGAGGTTTAACACCTAGCCAGGTATAATCTAGACCAGGATAAAGAGGTTTAACACCTAGCCAGGTATAATCTAGACCAGGATACGGCCTGCTTAGGTCACAAATCACATTTGATCACAGTAAAGGCTGCTGCAAATGTCCAGGAAACACACACTTAATTAAACCACACATACACTGTACACACATGGCAAAGTTCAGTTAATGTAAAAAAGAGCTCTGTTGATAAATGGCAGCCACTGAGTAAATGCCTGAGATGTGTGTCCAGACCTAACTCTAATCCACACAGTTCTGTTCCTTCACAGATACATGGAGGATGAGGTATCAACAGAACATTATGCACCCCTACGTTAATCGTGTGTGTGTGTGTGTGTGTGTGTGTGTGTGTGTGTGTGTGTATATATAAAGGACATCAGTCCAGTCAGGTTTCACTAGAATACTAATTGGAGGAGAAACCGTTTCAAAGCAGGAAGCAGAAATATCTTTATGTAACATTACTGCAGCTTGTTCTACGTTCACTCACCGTCTAGGAATATATACATATTATCTCTGGCAGCAAGAAAGAAAACCTGTGACCGTCTTGTGAACATATTATTGAAGTGACTGTCTGCATGGTTGAACAGGAGACAAAGCAGTAGTGAGCTGAGCGCTGCTCTTTCTCCCCTCTCTCTCATCCTGCTCTCCCTCTCCCCTCTCTCATCCAGCTCTCTCTCCCCTCTCTCTCATCCTGCTCTCTCTCTCCCCTCTCTATCTCTCTCTCTCTCTCCCCTCTCCCTGCTCTCTCATCCTGCTCTCTCCTCTCTCTCTCATCCTGCTCTCTCTCTCTCATCCTGCTCTCTCTCTCTCTCTCCCCCTGCTCTCTCATCCTGCTCACTCATCCTGCTCACTCATCCTGCTCACTCATCCTGCTCACTCATCCTGCTCACTCATCCTGCTCACTCATCCTGCTCACTCATCCTGCTCACTCATCCTGCTCACTCATCCTGCTCTCTCATCCTGCTCTCTCCCTCCTGCTCTCTCATCCTGCTCTCTCATCCTGCTCTCTCTCATCCTGCTCTCTCATCCTGCTCTCTCATCCTGCTCTCTCATCCTGCTCTCTCCCTGCTCTCTCATCCTGCTCTCTCCCTGCTCTCTCATCCTGCTCTCTCATCCTGCTCTCTCATCCTGCTCTCTCATCCTGCTCTCTCATCCTGCTCTCTCATCCTGCTCTCTCATCCTGCTCTCTCATCCTGCTCTTCCCTCTCTCTCATCCTGCTCTCTCTCTCCCTGCTCTCTCTCCCTGCTCTCTCATCCTGCTCTCTCATCCTGCTCTCTCATCCTGCTCTCTCATCCTGCTCTCTCATCCTGCTCTCTCATCCTGCTCTTTCTCTCCCCTCTCTCTCATCCTGCTCTCTCTCATCCTGCTCTCTCATCCTGCTCTCTCATCCTGCTCTCTCATCCTGCTCTCTCCCTGCTCTCTCCCCCTGCTCTCTCATCCTGCTCTCTCATCCTGCTCTCTCATCCTGCTCTCTCATCCTGCTCTCTCATCCTGCTCTCTCTCCTCTCTCTCCTCTCTCTCCCCCTGCTCTCTCATCCTGCTCTCTCTACTCTCCCTGCTCTCTCATCCTGCTCTCTCATCCTGCTCTCTCTCATCCTGCTCTCTCATCCTGCTCTTCTCTCTCCCCTGCTCTCTCATCCTGCTCTCTCATCCTGCTCTCCCCTCTCCCTCTCTCTCATCCTGTTATGCACGTCTGTCTCTCTCTCCTGTCTGTCTCTCTCATCCTGCTCGCTCTCTTCCCTCTCTCTCATCCTGCTCTCTCTCTCCCCTCTCTCTCATCCTGCTCTCTCTCCCTGCTCTCTCTCATCCTGCTCTCTCTCATCCTGCTCTCTCATCCTGCTCTCTCTCATCCTGCTCTCTCTCATCCTGCTCTCTCTCATCCTGCTCTCTCTCATCCTGCTCTCTCTCATCCTGCTCTCTCTCATCCTGCTCTCTCATCCTGCTCTCTCATCCTGCTCTCTCATCCTGCTCTCTAACTCTCTTTTAAACATTAAATGCAGACAGAGCAGGTTTAATGGAGTCAATGTTATGCACGTCTGTCTGTGTGTGTGTGTGTGTGCACGTGTTTTAAGGAACATGTCAGGACCAGGACCAGGAGAGAGTGATGGCTTTTTCAATGACCTCACGGATACCGACAGAGATAATGTAGTGAACTAACGGACCTCACGGATACCGACAGAGATAATGTGGTGAACTAACGGACCTCACGGATACCGACAGAGATAATGTGGTGAACTAACGGACCTCACGGATACCGACAGAGATAATGTGAGGAACTAACGGACCTCACGGATACCGACAGAGATAATGTAGTGAACTAACGGACCTCGAGGATACCGACAGAGATAATGTAGTGAACTAACGGACCTCGAGGATACCGACAGAGATAATGTGTTAACTAACGGACCTCACGGATACCGACAGAGATAATGTAGTGAACTAACGGACCTCACGGATACCGACAGAGATAATGTAGTGAACTAACGGACCTCACGGATACCGACAGAGATAATGTAGTGAACTAACGGACCTCACGGATACCGACAGAGATAATGTAGTGAACTAACGGACCTCACGGATACCGACAGAGATAATGTAGTGAACTAACGGACCTCACGGATACCGACAGAGATAATGTAGTGAACTAACGGACCTCACGGATACCGACAGAGATAATGTAGTGAACTAACGGACCTCACGGATACCGACAGAGATAATGTAGTGAACTAACGGACCTCACGGATACCGACAGAGATAATGTAGTGAACTAACGGACCTCACGGATACCGACAGAGATAATGTAGTGAACTAACGGACCTCACGGATACCGACAGAGATCACTAACGGACCTCACCGACAGAGATAATGTAGTGAACTAACGGACCTCACGGATACCGACAGAGATAATGTAGTGAACCGACAGAGATAATGTAGTGAACTAACGGACCTCACGGACCTCACGGATACCGACAGAGATAATGTAGTGAACTAACGGACCTCACGGATACCGACAGAGATAATGTAGTGAACTAACGGACCTCACGGATACCGACAGAGATAATGTAGTGAACTAACGGACCTCACGGATACCGACAGAGATAATGTAGTGAACTAACGGACCTCACGGATACCGACAGAGATAATGTAGTGAACTAACGGACCTCACGGATACCGACAGAGATAATGTAGTGAACTAACGGACCTCACGGATACCGACAGAGATAATGTAGTGAACTAACGGACCTCACGGATACCGACAGAGATAATGTAGTGAACTAACGGACCTCACGGATACCGACAGAGATAATGTAGTGAACTAACGGACCTCACGGATACCGACAGAGATAATGTAGTGAACTAACGGACCTCACGGATACCGACAGAGATAATGTAGTGAACTAACGGACCTCACGGATACCGACAGAGATAATGTAGTGAACTAACGACCTCACGGATACCGACAGAGATAATGTAGTGAACTAACGGACCTCACGGATACCGACAGAGATAATGTAGTGAACTAACGGACCTCACGGATACCGACAGAGATAATGTAGTGAACTAACGGACCTCACGGATACCGACAGAGATAATGTAGTGAACTAACGGACCTCACGGATACCGACAGAGATAATGTAGTGAACTAACGGACCTCACGGATACCGACAGAGATAATGTGGTGAACTAACGGACCTCACGGATACCGACAGAGATAATGTAGTGAACTAACGGACCTCACGGATACCGACAGAGATAATGTAGGGTACTAACGGACCTCACGGATACCGACAGAGATAATGTAGGGTACTAACGGACCTCACGGATACCGACAGAGATAATGTAGGGTACTAACGGACCTCACGGATACCGACAGAGATAATGTGGTGAACTAACGGACCTCACGGATACCGACAGAGATAATGTGGTGAACGGACCTCACGGATACCGACAGAGATAATGTAGAGTACTAACGGACCTCGCAGATACCGACAGAGATAATGTAGTGAACTAACGGACCTCACGGGTACCGACAGAGATAATGTAGGGTACTAACGGACCTCACGGATACCGACAGAGATCATGTAGTGAACTAACGGACCTCGCTGATACCGACAGAGATAATGTAGTGAACTAACGGACCTCGCGGATACCGACAGAGATAATGTAGTGAACTAACGGACCTCGAGGATACCGACAGAGATAATGTGGTGAACTAACGGACCTCACGGATACCGACAGAGATAATGTAGTGAACTAGCGGACCTCACGGATACTGACAGAGATAATGTAGTGAACTAAATGACCATGCGGATACCGACAGAGATAATGTAGTGAACTAGCGGACCTCACGGATACCGACAGAGATAATGTAGTGAACTAACGGACCTCACGGATACCGACAGAGATAATGTAGTGAACTAACGGACCTCACGGATACCGACAGAGATAATGGAATTAACTAAATGATCTCACGGATAATGACAGAGATACAGGGTATCGTTAGAAAAGTTCCCTATTACAGTAATATAATGTCTCAATGAGGGAGGGGCTTGGTGTCCGGGGGAGGGGGCTTGGTGTCTGTCACACAGTCACAGCAGAAGAGACCAAAAGACAATATGAGAACAACAAGCGGACATAAATGCTGATAAAAACAACAAATATTGTTGGAATACAGAGATTTGGAACAGCGCGCCAAAACATACATTTGAATTAATACAATTAATTTGAAATAGTGGCCAGTTACAGGGGAGGGGATCATACTTGAGGAGGAACATCTTGACTGGAGACATGTTCTGTGTTCGTATTAAATAACTAAACATCGCAGCGACCCCAGCGCAGCACAATGTTAGCTACTTGACCTTTTTCTCCTCCCTCCCGTCAGTATAAACAGAGCGGGATGATGACACACTCTCCCCTCAGTCTGCTTTTCAAGCAATTTATAAAAACAGCGGGTGAAGAAGAGGCCGTATTTACAGTCGGGGGAAAAGGTTATGGCTGTGTATCAAATTTCACCCTATTCCCTAAACATTACTTTTGACCAAGGCCCATATGGTTCTGTAGTTGTACACTATATAGGGAATAGGGTGCAATTTGGGATGCAATCTGTCTCTCCTTTTATTCTCCCTCCACACTAAGTAATAGATAAGAACCACTCATTCTCTACACTAATACAGATAATTTACCTCAGAACCACTAAGTAATATCTTTTTTATTTTTTTATTATAACTAGGCAAGTCAGTTAAGAACAAATTCTTATTTACAATGACGGCCTACCCCCCGGCCAAAGCCAGACGATGCTGGGCCAATTGTGCACCGCCCTATGGGACTCCCAATTACGGCCGGATGTGATACAGCCTGGATAAAGAAACCATACCTCAGAACTTCGATATGAAACGCTTCATGTCATAACCAGGCCTGTATCGTTATCACATTATATTATTAATTAACTTACGCATAATTCATTTTCGTTTAATTACTGGTTCTAGTGAAAACCGGATTATTTTTTAAGACCAAAAACCAAATAGGCCTACAAGCTAATAGGACCAAAATAGAGTGCTGTAAACTGTTTATTCAACTGTGAAGCTTAGACTGAACAACGAGAGCAGGACTTCACAAAGCAAACTAAACTAAACATTGATTTGTACCAATATCCCAGCCAAACCCTGGAGTGGGCTAGACCCAAACCCTAGAGAGGTCTTAGCATCAGAAAAACAAAGACATCAAGAGGCTGTCATTTAAAAGAAAAAACATAATTCAGGCCTATACTATAACGCCAGACTAAACCCCACACTATAACGCCAGACTAAACCCCACACTATAACGCCAGACTAAACCCCACACTATAACGCCAGACTAAACCCCACACTATAACGCCAGACTAAATCCCACACTATAACGCCAGACTAAATCCCACACTATAACAATACACTGTATCTATGTAACAATATACAGTATGTGCCCACACTTTAGCTACAATGTATCCACACTATCTATGTAACAATATACAGTATGTGCCCACACTTTAGCTACAATGTATCCACACTGTATCTATGTAACAATATACAGTATGTGCCCACACTTTAGCTACAATGTATCCACACTGTATCTATGTAACAATATACAGTATGTACCCACACTTTAGCTACAATGTATCCACACTGTATCTATGTAACAATATACAGTATGTACCCACACTTTAGCTACAATGTATCCACACTGTATCTATGTAACAATATACAGTATGTACCCACACTTTAGCTACAATGTATCCACACTGTATCTATGTAACAATATACAGTATGTACCCACACTTTAGCTACAATGTATCCACACTGTATCTATGTAACAATATACATTATGTACCCACACTTTAGCTACAATGTATCCACACTGTATCTATGTAACAATATACAGTATGTACCCACACTTTAGCTACAATGTATCCACACTGTATCTATGTAACAATATACAGTATGTGCCCACACTTTAGCTACAATGTATCCACACTATCTATGTAACAATATACAGTATGTAACCACACTTTAGCTACAATGTATCCACACTGTAGTGTAGTTTGCACTTTATCACCAATTTGTAAGTCGCTCTGGATAAGAGCGTCTGCTAAATGACTTAAATGTAAATGTAAATGTAATAACGCCAGACTAAATCCCACACTATAACGCCAGACTAAATCCCACACTATAACGCCAGACTAAACCCCACACTATAACGCCAGACTAAACCCCACACTATAACGCCAGACTAAACCCCACACTATAACGCCAGACTAAACCCCACACTATAACGCCAGACTAAACCCCACACTATAACGCCAGACTAAATCCCACACTATAACGCCAGACTAAACACCACACTATAACGCCAGCCTAAACCCCACACTATAACGCCAGACTAAACCCCATACTATATCAGACTAAACCCCACACTATAACGCCAGACTAAACCCCACACTATAACGCCAGACTAAACCCTGCTTCTTTTCTTTTCTGTGAAATGTGACCAGATTTGAAATGTGACCAAATATGCCACGGAATTAGGCTAGTTAAAGCAATCAACTTTGAATTAGCTGTTGACAAAAAAAAAGCTATATATATTTCTCTACAGGCCTATAGCCTCTACAGGCCTATAGCCTCTACAGGCCTATAGCCTCTACAGCCTCTACAGGCCTAGCCTCTACAGGCCTATAGCCTCTACAGGCCTATAGCCTGTATCTCTTGGACTGAAGCGTCTTTCAGGAGAATCACACCGGAGAAAAGCAAACACTATATTATGATATTTGTTGCCAAAGAGATGAAGAGCCTTAATGACTTAGCAATGAATTGGACTTACCGCCAGGTCTGTAAACAACGTCGTCTTCCGTAATGAAGGAAGTGATCTCTCCGTTCTCCATCCGTTCATACCTCGACTTCTTCTTGATCATCTTCTTCTTTCCCTTCTTCCCTGACTCCTCCCCCATCCCCATGTTGATCCCGCCTACTGCCCCGGCCCCTCCCCTGTTCTCGTTATCCTCGTCTTCGCTCTCCGCGTAGTTCTTAGCTCCGCCCTCCAGCGTGCAGCTACGGCGTGGTCGTGAGCTCTCGCTCTCCCTGGATGCTTTGTCCCTCTTGTCCCGGTCTCTGTCCCGCTCTCTGTCCCTCTCCCTGTCTCGGTCTCTGTCCCTGTCCTTCTCCCTGTCTGGCTTGTCTTTGTCTGCGGTCATGATTCGCCACGTGCCTTCCTCAGTCCTCTCACGGCTGGGCCTCCGTGAAAGGTAGACTGTCAGCCTGGGCTTCAGTCTTCTGAATTGACCAATCAAATCCAGGGAAAATTCAGCCACACCAACAACCCCAGTGTTTCAGGAAAAGCTGTGGATGAAAGACAGAGAAAGAGACATTAATGACAGGATAATCATTCAAAACCTTACGTTTACATTTCTGGTCAGGAGCTGCAAAATAGTGAGTGGACATTCCTCAAATAATACCTCAAACTACCTCAACACCTATATAATTGAGAAAAAAAATAATACTTGTAATAGTTCAATATATCTGGGGATATAAATATAATGTACTGTAATCACACTTAGTGAGTGAAGGTAATTTTGAGAGGGAAAAATGTCCACCAGCCGACTACGCCACATGGCATTTAATTCTGTCCCAAATGGCACCTTATAAATCTATATAGTGCACTACTTTTGACGAGGGCCCACCGTGTTGAGGCCTCTGCCAATCTCAACCCGGCACGGCCAGAAGACTGGCCACCCTCAGAGCCAGGTTTCTTCTTAAGTTCCTGCCTTTCTATGGTGTTTTTCCGAGCCACTTGTGCTTCTACATCTGCATTGCTTGTTGTTTGGGGTTTCAGGCTGGGTTTCTGTACAGCACTTTGTGACATCGGCTGACGTAAAAAGGGCTTCATAAATACATTAGATTGATTGATTTATCGCTGGACTGCTGAGCAAACCTGGGGTTCAAATACTATTTGAAATCTTTTAAATACTGCCTGGAGTGCCAGGCAGGTCAGGGTTTATACATTTTGGACTGTTCCATTGTTCCCCCATTACAACAGGCTAGCTCAATCACGCACAAATACAATATTTTAAAATGATTTCAGATACCTGGTGTGGAGACTGGCTCAGTAAGGCTTCCACCCTGCCTGCAGTCTATTTACTTAGCTATGTATCCACACACACACTGCCCTATACAGTATGACTAAAGAGGTAGTTCTCATTGGCCAATAATTTGCTTTTTTCCCCACTAAAAACTAACCAGAAATATCTATAACAGCCCCTTGAGGGAACAGACCTGGCAATCAGTGAAGCAATGGTAAATACCATGGCCAGAGATGGAGGGAGGGAGACGATTACACCCAGCCGTCGCCACGGCTTCTATTAATGACCTAATGATGAGTTACCACGACGACCGCTGAGCTGTGGAGACACGCAGGCCAAACAAACTATCACTGTATATACAGACACACACACACACCGGTCAGCCAACATCCATCTCTCACCCTTGTGGGTGTCCATATAGACAGGTCTGTCCTGAAGGTGTGAGTGACCTGAGCTTTGATACTGCAGCTCTGGACCTAATCCCAGGTCTGCTCTGGGAAATACACCACAGGGTAGCTGCTATAGACTCCAACCACAGAAACACCATGTTGACCAGGGGAATCAAACGTACACGTGAGGGAGTACAATCCTGCCCGCATTTTGACAGCGAGGACATTTTCACTGCGGCCCTCCAGACCTCGTTGAAAACCAAAAGCTGCCCCCGGGGCTAAATGAGTTTAAACCCCTGATGTAGGCTACGCTAATCAGATCAGTGAATAAGCTGCCCCCGGGGCTAAATGAGTTGAAACCCCTGATGTAGGCTACGCTAATCAGATCAGTGAAATAAGCTGCCCCGGGGCTAAATGAGTTGAAACCCCTGATGTAGGCTACGCTAATCAGATCAGTGAATAAGCTGCCAACAGGGCTAAATGAGTTGAAACCCCTGATGTAGGCTACGCTAATCAGATCAGTGAAATAAGCTGCCCCCAGGGCTAAATGAGTTGAAACCCCTGATGTAGGCTACGCTAATCAGATCAGTGAATAAGCTGCCAACAGGGCTAAATGAGTTGAAACCCCTGATGTAGGCTACGCTAATCAGATCAGTGAAATAAGCTGCCCCCAGGGGCTAAATGAGTTGAAACCCCTGATGTAGGCTACGCTAATCAGATCAGTGAATAAGCTGCCAACAGGGCTAAATGAGTTGAAACCCCTGATGTAGGCTACGCTAATCAGATCAGTGAATAAGCTGCCAACAGGGCTAAATGAGTTGAAACCCCTGATGTAGGCTACGCTAATCAGATCAGTGAAATAAGCTGCCCCCGGGGCTAAATGAGTTGAAACCCCTGATGTAGGCTACGCTAATCAGATCAGTGAATAAGCTGCCCCGGGGCTAAATGAGTTTAAACCCCTGATGTAGGCTACGCTAATCAGATCAGTGAATAAGCTGCCCCGGGGCTAAATGAGTTTAAACCCCTGATGTAGGCTACGCTAATCAGATCAGTGAAATAAGCTGCCCCCGGGGCTAAATGAGTTGAAACCCCTGATGTAGGCTACGCTAATCAGATCAGTGAATAAGCTGCCCCCCGGGGCTAAATGAGTTGAAACCCCTGATGTAGGCTACGCTAATCAGATCAGTGAAATAAGCTGCCCCCAGGGCTAAATGAGTTTAAACCTCTGATGTAGGCTACGCTAATCAGATCAGTGAATAAGCTGCCCTCAGGGCTAAATGAGTTTAAACCCCTGATGTAGGCTACGCTAATCAGATCAGTGAAATAAGCTGCCCCCAGGGCTAAATGAGTTTAAACCTCTGATGTAGGCTACGCTAATCAGATCAGTGAAATAACACCTCTCATCTGACACCAATAAGGATTTAAACATTAGCAAATATACGTTTAGGTTACACAGTGAAACGAGCCCTTTTCTCCATTAGTTGTCTTAATAAGTGATCTCATAAAATGACAAACAAAATTAAACCAGAGTGAAAATATTCAGAGAAACATTAACTGTAACAATGTAGCATGTTGTTCTATAATAATGAACTGTAACAATGTAGCATATTGTTCTATAATAATGAACTGTAACAATGTAGCATGTTGTTCTATAATAATGAACTGTAACAATGTAGCATATTGTTCTATAATAATGAACTGTAACAATGTAGCATATTGTTCTATAATAATGAACTGTAACAATGTAGCATATTGTTCTATAATAATGAACTGTAACAATGTAGCATATTGTTCTATAATAATGAACTGTAACAATGTAGCATATTGATCTATAATAATGAACTGTAACAATGTAGCATATTGATCTATAATAATGAACTGTAACAATGTAGCATGTTGTTCTATAATAATGAACTGTAACAATGTAGCATATTGTTCTATAATAATGAACTGTAACAATGTAGCATGTTGTTCTATAATAATGAACTGTAACAATGTAGCATATTGTTCTATAATAATGAACTGTAACAATGTAGCATATTGTTCTATAATAATGAACTGTAACAATGTAGCATATTGTTCTATAATAATGAACTGTAACAATGTAGCATATTGTTCTATAATAATGAACTGTAACAATGTAGCATATTGTTCTATAATAATGAACTGTAACAATGTAGCATGTTGTTCTATAATAATGAACTGTAACAATGTAGCATGTTGTTCTATAATAATGAACTGTAACAATGTAGCATGTTGTTCTATAATAATGAACTGTAACAATGTAGCATGTTGTTCTATAATAATGAACTGTAACAATGTAGCATATTGTTCTATAATAATGAACTGTAACAATGTAGCATGTTGTTCTATAATAATGAACTGTAACAATGTAGCATATTGTTCTATAATAATGAACTGTAACAATGTAGCATGTTGTTCTGTTCTATAATAATGAACTGTAACAATGTAGCATATTGTTCTATAATAATGAACTGTAACAATGTAGCATGTTGTTCTATAATAATGAACTAACAATGTAGCATATTGTTCTATAATAATGAACTGTAACAATGTAGCATGTTGTTCTATAATAATGAACTGTAACAATGTAGCATATTGTTCTATAATAATGAACTGTAACAATGTAGCATGTTGTTCTATAATAATGAACTGTAACAATGTAGCATATTGTTCTATAATAATGAACTGTAACAATGTAGCATGTTGTTCTATAATAATGAACTGTAACAATGTAGCATATTGTTCTATAATAATGAACTGTAACAATGTAGCATATTGTTCTATAATAATGAACTGTAACAATGTAGCATATTGTTCTATAATAATGAACTGTAACAATGTAGCATGTTGTTCTATAATAATGAACTGTAACAATGTAGCATATTGTTCTATAATAATGAACTGTAACAATGTAGCATGAACTGTAACAATGTAGCATATTGTTCTATAATAATGAACTGTAACAATGTAGCATATTGTTCTATAATAATGAACTGTAACAATGTAGCATGTTGTTCTATAATAATGAACTGTAACAATGTAGCATGTTGTTCTATAATAATGAACTGTAACAATGTAGCATGTTGTTCTATAATAATGAACTGTAACAATGTAGCATGTTGTTCTATAATAATGAACTGTAACAATGTAGCATATTGTTCTATAATAATGAACTGTAACAATGTAGCATGTTGTTCTATAATAATGAACTGTAACAATGTAGCATGTTGTTCTATAATAATGAACTGTAACAATGTAGCATGTTGATCTATAATAATGAACTGTAACAATGTAGCATATTGTTCTATAATAATGAACTGTAACAATGTAGCATATTGTTCTATAATAATGAACTGTAACAATGTAGCATATTGTTCTATAATAATGAACTGTAACAATGTAGCATGTTGTTCTATAATAATGAACTGTAACAATGTAGCATATTGTTCTATAATAATGAACTGTAACAATGTAGCATATTGATCTATAATAATGAACTGTAACAATGTAGCATATTGTTCTATAATAATGAACTGTAACAATGTAGCATATTGTTCTATAATAATGAACTGTAACAATGCAGCATATTGTTCTATAATAATGAACTGTAACAATGTAGCATATTGTTCTATAATAATGAACTGTAACAATGTAGCATATTGTTCTATAATAATGAACTGTAACAATGTAGCATATTGTTCTATAATAATGAACTGTAACAATGTAGCATATTGTTCTATAATAATGAACTGTAACAATGTAGCATGTTGATCTATAATAATGAACTGTAACAATGTAGCATATTGTTCTATAATAATGAACTGTAACAATGTAGCATATTGATCTATAATAATGAACTGTAACAATGTAGCATATTGTTCTATAATAATGAACTGTAACAATGTAGCATGTTCTATAATAATGAACTGTAACAATGTAGCATATTGTTCTATAATAATGAACTGTAACAATGTAGCATGTTGATCTATAATAATGAACTGTAACAATGTAGCATGTTGTTCTATAATAATGAACTGTAACAATGTAGCATATTGTTCTATAATAATGAACTGTAACAATGTAGCATATTGTTCTATAATAATGAACTGTAACAATGTAGCATGTTGTTCTATAATAATGAACTGTAACAATGTAGCATATTGTTCTATAATAATGAACTGTAACAATGTAGCATATTGTTCTATAATAATGAACTGTAACAATGTAGCATGTCATCCATGTGGCACCATAGTCATAGCACTGTGAACTTGAATGAATACATATTTCGAAAAATAAAAAACAAACATTAGGCTATGCCTTATGCCGGGTTGTAGCGCTGGGTTGTAACGCCGGGTTGAAATCAAAATTCTACTTCAAACTATCCTTTTGAGAGTTGCATCTGGGAACTAGTTTTGTACGATGGTAAGTGGTGGGGTCGATAATCCAATACGTTTTAGCTCCACAGTAGATTACAACGGCGATGAGAGTTAATGAAACGGATAAAAACCTAAACAGATTGTCGCCACTGCTCAGAGAGAATAGCCTTCGCAAAGTGGCGAGTGTAAGTTCGTCGTTGTTGTCGGCCAATCACAAGTCATCAACGCGGCACCACAGCCAAGGAGCCCTCCGTGTTTGGCAAAGCAAATTAGAAGACATTCTAATCAAAGGCAGATGGAAATCAAATGGAAATCAAAGTTAAATGAGAAGGATATGCCCCAGCGACCAAGAGCCAACAGGTAGGTGGATACTTCATCATCTGAATGGAGTTGCTGTTATGTGTAACTGCAGGACAGGGAGGAAGCGTATGTAGCCTCAATTAGCCTAGCAAGCTAGCTCAGGGCATGACAAACGTTTTTAGCAACTTGTGCTTTGGACAAGTAGGACAGATATATGAACTTGTCCAAAAGCTTCCAACATACACCATAGAGAATCATACAAAAATGTAAACTGAACTGCCTATTGGCTTCTTTGCATATTCAAGCCAGTCTCAAAATACAACACTGCCCCTTTAAGGCTCTCCTGGAGGATGATTGACCACCCCTGGTAGCCTATAAAATATTGCAACATTACAATTATATGTAAATGTACTTATGAAATTAAGGATGTCCCATCTACGGTTCCAAACAGACTTCGGGATAGTTCTGGAACGACAGATTAAAAATTCATACAACCACAGCACAGATTTTATTTTTTTAAAGCAATGAAGCTGATGCAAACAGATCAGACCGTTTAGCTTAAAATTATGTTTTATTTCTTCATATTACAAGCTCAACACCGCGCACGTGGCCGGTGGCTATGCGTAAACGTCCCAAAATACAATTCGCAGGAAAACACCTTCCTTGTGCGAGTGGTTTCACGTGACGGAGATAAAAATATTAGTTTGAAATGAAGAGGGGAGATCTAAAGACGCATCAACTAGCATGGGTTACTATGACGACTAGGATTATCATCGACTAGCATGGGTTACTATGACGACTAGGATTATCATCTACTGGCATGGGTTACTATGACGACTAGGATCATCATCAACTAGCATGGGTTACTATGACGACTAGGATTATCATCAACTAGCATGGGTTACTATGACGACTAGGATTATCATCAACTAGCATGGGTTACTGTGACGACTAGAATTATCAACAACTAGCATGGGTTACTGTGACGACTAGGATTATCAACAACTAGCATGGGTTACTAGTACGACTAGGATTATCATCAACTAGCATGGGTTACTAGTACGACTAGGATTATCATCAACAAGCATGGGTTACTATGACGACTAGGATTATCATCAACTAGCATGGGTTACTATGACGACTAGGATTATCATCAACTAGCATGGGTTACTATGACAACTAGGATTATCATCAACAAGCATGGGTTACTATGACACCTAGGATTATCATCAACTAGCATGGGTTACTATGACGACTAGGATTATCATCAACTAGCAAGGGTTACTATGACAACTAGGATTATCATCAACTAGCATGGGTTACTATGACGACTAGGATTATCATCAACTAGCAAGGGTTACTATGATGACGAGGATGATCAACTAGCAAGGGTTACTATTATCATGACTAGGAACATTGATATTAAGTGTTTATAAAGTTATTCCTTCAGTTTTTATGTTCGTATTTTGGTAAGGCTGCTTTTTAACAATTAAGTATATGGTTAAATTGTTTCAGTGCTAACCACCTCCGCTCAGATTCTAGCTGGGTGACGTGTGGCGTGCAAGAAGCACGGTACTTCAATCTCCGGTCTTGTTACCATTTAATCGGAACGAACAACGACTCGAGTATGTCAACAGAAGTCTTCAGAAGTTTAGACGTTAATCTTTATTATATTTGTCAAACATGACTAGCATTTAAGTCTATATTTATTAGAGCCCGACAGATTTATCGGTTGACCGATATTGTCAGCCGATATCAGCCTGTGAAGGGGCAGGTGAGAGGATGTGAAGGGGCAGGTGAGAGGATGTGAAGGGGCAGGTGAGAGGATGTGAAGGGGCAGGTGAGAGGATGTGAAGGGGCAGGTGAGAGGATGTGAAGGGGCAGGTGAGAGGATGTGAAGGGGCAGGTGAGAGGATGTGAAGGGGCAGGTGAGAGGATGTGAAGGGGCAGGTGAGAGGATGTGAAGGGGCAGGTGAGAGGATGTGAAGGGGCAGGTGAGAGGATGTGAAGGGGCAGGTGAGAGGATGTGAAGGGGCAGGTGAGAGGATGTGAAGGGGCAGGTGAGAGGATGTGAAGGGGCAGGTGAGAGGATGTGAAGGGGCAGGTGAGGGGATGTGAAGGGGCAGGTGAGAGGATGTGAAGGGGCAGGTGAGAGGATGTGAAGGGGCAGGTGAGAGGATGTGAAGGGGCAGGTGAGAGGATGTGAAGGGGCAGGTGAGAGGATGTGAAGGGGCAGGTGGGTAGCAGTTCCACATCAAATCACCAGGACCCTCTCCTCGGAAAAAGAGGGTGGAAGAGGAGTGAAATAGAAGACGACAGGGGAAAGGACAGAGAAAGAGGGGGGAAATAGAAGAAGACAGGGGAAAGGACAGAGAAAGAGGAGTGAAATAGAAGACGACAGGGGAAAGGACAGAGAAAGAGGGGGGAAGAGAGAAGCATCTTCAGGGTCTTGCTCCCTACTTCACCATTTACATTATTGAGATGGAGTCAACAGGCTAACCAAGCAAACTCACAGCCAGCCACACAGGCAGCAGATCAGAACGTCAATCAAATACAACTTGTTTCAATTCAATTCTGTGAACTGGTTTGTGTCACAAACGGCACCCTATTCCCTACACGGTGCACTACTTTAGACCAGAGCCCTCTGGTCTAAAGTAGTGCACTATAAAATAGGGTGCCGTCTGTGTGGCATCCCTGGTAACCACCATGCTGTGGCTCTTTAAGCAGTTACCACACACACACCCCCCCCACCCATCAGGGGTCACAGAAAAGGGCTCTATTACCTAAAACTGATACACACAGTCATGCAGACTCACTCACACCCTCCTCCGGGCTTCTAAGTCTTCATGATCTTTTATTTCACTCTGTTCCGTGACACAGACAATAACCAAGTTTCCATCCACCGTTGTTAATGAGAGTAAAGTCACACGGACCGTATAAATAAAAAATAAAATAAATCATGACAGGAAGTTTCGGTACAACTTTATGAATGTCGACAGATACACTGGTGGGAACATATTTGTGTCGGTAAAATGAATGAATTAATTGAGTCACACGACGGTGACATGTGTGGTTCTCCCACGACAGTTTACTAGGCTACAGATGAAGTATCTCGTGATGGACGTCACGGGGTGGTCGAAGTGCACAGTATGACGCTCCTTTCTAATAAATATCCAACATATTTTTTTCTGGTGACATGATTGATACTTGGACTGCCGATCGACAAATATTTTCTCTGATCCATAATATTGTCATCGTGTAGCCGATCCGTACTGTATCTGCCAGCTGTTGGTTACCGCTCAAATGCCAAGATCAAAATGACATGGAAACACATTGACCGTTCTATTTTAATTCGGCACATGAAAACTTTAGCGGGGAAAAGGTGCATTTTGTGCACGACGTCATCAAACACACTGGTTTCTTTATCTGCAATAAGTCCGTTTGGTGGAAACACATCACTGGTGGAGGAAAATGAGAATCTTTTCTTCATGCAGATTTTAAGAATATTCACATGAATCTGTCGCCAAATTGGATGGAAGCCGAGCTACCGCCGAGCTACCGCCGAGCTACCGCCGAGCTACCGCCGAGCTACCGCCGAGCTACCGCCGAGCTACCGAAAGAGACGCATCATTTTAATATTTACATTCCAGTCATTTATGAGATGCTCCAAAATAGTCTAACAGGAACATTTAGGGTTAAGAGCCTTGCTCAAGGTCAGACAGGTTTCGTCTGGTTGGCACATGGATTCAAACCAGCAAACATTCAGATACTAGCCCAACGCTCTTAACCGCTAGGCTACCGCCGTCGCCATGGTTTCAATCCAAACCTGACCCAGGATAAACATCCCATAATTGGCAGTCAGGTTAAAGGGACTAGATTAACTAGACGGAGAAGCAACGCTGTTTATCACATTTAGTCATTGATTATTACACAGTTGTGAAATGTTTTCTAAAAGCGTGTTATTAAACCTGTCAAATTGTTTGAATGGAGCTTACATCTAGCAGCAGTACTGAACCAATAGCACGAAAAAGACAACACAGCGAATATTGCAGAAAATTCTGACAGAGCGTGGAATGATTTTTCAATAAATAAGTTGCACATTTCGACAGGCAAGGATTTGGGGCTGGAATTTAGTTGCAGAAGGATTTCAGAATGAAATGCTCCCATGAATACAGAGCAATACAGATTAGCATAGAGCAATACAGATTAGCAGAGAGCAATACAGATTAGCATAGAGCAATACAGATTAGCATAGAGCAATTTTTGATTTTACCTTTATTTAACCAGGCAAGTCAGTTAAGAACACATTCTTATTTTCAATGACGGCCTGGGAACAGTGGGTTAACTGCCTGTTCAGGGGTAGAACGACAGATTTGTACCTTGTCAGCTCGGGGGTTTGAACTTGCAACCTTGTGGTTACTAGTCCAATGCTCCAACCACTAGGCTACCCTGCCGCCCCAGCTGTTAGTTACAATACAGATTAGCATAGAGCAATACAGATTAGTATAGAGCAATACAGATTAGTATAGAGCGTGAATAAATAGAGTGAATGCGTTCAAAATGTCAGCCTATTCCCTATTTAGTGCACTACTTTTGACCAGCAATTTATGTCAAAAGTAGTGCACTGTAAAGGGAATAGGGTGCCATCTATGACGCAGCCTGTGTTAACATTACGGGGGTAAGAAAAACCATCAAGATGTTACCTGTTACATGTTACCGACGAGGCTGATACTGCGACTACAGCCCTGTTACCGACGAGGCTGATACTGCGACTACAGCCCTGTTACCGACGAGGCTGATACTGCGACTACAGCCCTGTTACCGACGAGGCTGACAGTGACTACAGCCCTGTTACCAACGAGGCTGACTGCGACTACAGCCCTGTTACCGACGAGGCTGACTGCGACTACAGCCCTGTTACCGACGAGGCTGACTGCGACTACAGCCCTGTTACCGACGAGGCTGATACTGCGACTACAGCCCTGTTACCAACGAGGCTGACTGCGACTACAGCCCTGTTACCGACGAGGCTGATACTGCGACTACAGCCCTGTTACCGACGAGGCTGATACTGCGACTACAGCCCTGTTACCGACGAGGCTGACTGCGACTACAGCCCTGTTACCGACGAGGCTGATACTGCGACTACAGCCCTGTTACCAACGAGGCTGACTGCGACTACAGCCCTGTTACCAACGAGGCTGACTGCGACTACAGCCCTGTTACTAACGAGGCTGATACTGCGACTACAGCCCTGTTACCGACGAGGCTGATGCTGCGACTACAGCCCTGTTACCGACGAGGCTGATACTGCGACTACAGCCCTGTTACCGACGAGGCTGACTGCGACTACAGCCCTGTTACCAACGAGGCTGATACTGCGACTACAGCCCTGTTACCGACGAGGCTGATACTGCGACTACAGCCCTGTTACCAACGAGGCTGATGCTGCGACTACAGCCCTGTTACCGACGAGGCTGACTGCGACTACAGCCCTGTTACCGACGAGGCTGACACTGTCTAATCTGAACAGGGGGAAAACCCCAGACCCCTGGAAGGTACTTTGCAGAGCATGAAGCATCATGTTGGGATTAGCTGTTTGTGTTAGCTTTAATACATTACTCTGAGCCTAACCTAATCTGATGTGATAGCCAACCCTGAGAACAGCAGCAGTAGCACAGGAGGCAGAGTGGAGGACAGGCAGGCACACACACACACACACACACACACACACACACACACACACACCTATTCCATTGGCTGATGAGCCGCAACCTTTTCCCTCAGCAAGTCAAGAGCAAAGACCTATTTTTAGCCTCCATTTGGGGATAGTACTGAAGGTAACGGGCTGTACTGTGGCAATGATAGCGAGAGGCATTCAAACACAACACACACATTTAATACACAGCAGGCTAATAACTTCAGTCGAGCTACTGTGGTGGAGGAAAACCTCTCTTCCCAAAAGTACAAGAGACAGTAGCCTACAGCGTGAACATGGGGAAAAAACGTTGAGGTTGTGTTCAAAACGTTTCTACACACGATTCCCTCTTCGTGAGGGGCTTTTGAGAGCAACGTAAGTCGCAGGCTGGGCGCCCCGTTGGAGTGACTTCCTGTCCCCGTGTGTCAAATCGCACCCTGTCTCGTAGATAGAACGCAATGAGCCCTGTTCAAAAGGAGTGCACTAAGTAGGGAAAAGGGAACCAATGAGCCCTGTTCAAAAGGAGTGCACTAAGTAGGGAAAAGGGCACCATTGGGCCCTGTTCAAAAGGAGTGCACTTACTAGAGAAAAGGGCACCATTGGGCCCTGTTCAAAAGTAGTGCACTAAGTAGAGAATAGGGCACTATTTGGGACCCATCCCCTGGAGAATGGGTGGAGTGTGGCAGCGGGCAGGGCCATCGTGATTCTACTTTTTTAAATTGAGTTTCACCAGAGAAACACCCCCCCTCCTACTCTAACTCTTATGAGTGGCTGAAGTGTTTTCTATCATTTATATTTAACATTTGTAGAGTCTGTGAAAACAATGAGGACCCAGAGAAGATAATATTACCAAGACATCCACACAGAAACATTATGACAACATAGAAATTAAACCCCGTCAGAGAAGATAATATTACCAAGACATCTACACAGAAACACTATGACAACATAGAATTTAAAACCCGTCAGAGAAGATAATATTACCAAGACATCTACACAGAAACACGTGGGATTTTATCAAGGCAGGATTAATAGAAGCTCCCCATTGCCCCCTATAAACAAAAAAGACTGTTGGTTGTTGGGTGTTGTTGACAGATGTGTCACAGCCTTTGTGTGTTTGTTAATCAGATATAGAAAGAACATCAGCTTCTGTACAGAGACAAAAACAACTGAAATCTGACTGTGTTCCCAATGGCATCGTATTCACTTTTATTATTGTTTTTTTTTACATTTATTAAACTCTTATTTTACCAGGTAAGTTGACTGAGAACACGTTCTCATTTACAGCAACGACCTGGGGAATAGTTACAGGGGAGAGGAGGGGGGGGATGAATGAGCCAATTGGACCAGGGTCCATACTCAAAAGTAGTGCACTGTTTAGGGCGGGGCTCCCCAATAAGCGGCCCGCGGTCTAAATTAAGGATCTCCATTTTGTTTAAACGTTCACACCTCTACTTTAAATGATTATGTTTTGGTCAAATACTAAATCTGTTTAGGTTACTTGCAGTAAATTTGCATTGTACAAATGACTTGGGGGAGAAGTGGGGGTGTGGGGGGGGGGGTATCCTGGCAGAATGTAATTGGGGACCACTGCCGTAGGGAATAGGGTACCAGATTAAGGGTGTATGCCTAGTCTACTACAGGGAATAGGGTGCCAGATTTAGGATGTATGCCTAGTCTACTACAGGGAATAGGGTGCCAGATTTAGGATGTATGCCTAGTCTACTACAGGGAATAGGGTGCCAGATTTAGGATGTATGCCTAGTCTACTACAGGGAATAGGGTGCCAGATTTAGGATGTATGCCTAGTCTACTACAGGGCCGAGCGAAGCTTTTCACAATATAATATCTGATGTGCTTCTCTTTTAAACATCTTCCTCTTCCTATCTAACGATCGCATCCATCAAGTCAATTTAAACTGGTAGATGTGGAAAAAGAGAACAGAGACTGTATTCATAACAGACCTGTTGTACATTTAGTCAATTCAAACTGTGGAAGAGGCTATATTCATAACAGACCTGTTGTACATTTAGTCAATTCAAACTGTGGAAGAGGCTATATTCATAACAGACCTGTTGTACATTTAGTCAATTCAAACTGTGGAAGAGGCTATATTCATAACAGACCTGTTGTACATTTAGTCAATTCAAACTGTGGAAGAGCCTGTATTCATAACAGACCTGTAGATTTAGTCAATTCAAACTGAGGAAGAGGCTATATTCATAACAGACCTGTTGTACATTTAGTCAATTCAAACTGTGGAAGAGGCTATATTCATAACAGACCTGTTGTACATTTAGTCAATTCAAACTGTGAAAGAGCCTGTATTCATAACAGACCTGTAGATTTAGTCAATTCAAACTGTGAAAGAGCCTGTATTCATAGCAGACCTGTAGATTTAGTCAATTCAAACTGTGGAAGAGGCTATATTCATAACAGACCTGTAGATTTAGTCAATTCAAACTGAGGAAGAGGCTGTATTCATAACAGACCTGTAGATTTAGTCAATTCAAACTGTGAAAGAGCCTGTATTCATAACAGACCTGTAGATTTAGTCAATTCAAACTGTGGAAGAGGCTGTATTCATAACAAACCTGTAGATTTAGTCAATTCAAACTGTGAAAGAGCCTGTATTCATAACAGACCTGTAGATTTAGTCAATTCAAACTGTGAAAGAGCCTGTATTCATAACAGACCTGTAGATTTAGTCAATTCAAACTGAGGAAGAGGCTGTATTCATAACAGACCTGTACATTTAGTCAATTCAAACTGTGAAAGAGGCTATATTCATAACATTGTCGTCCTCCATCCCTAAAGCTACTTGAATCAGTCGAAAACAACACCATGTTTCAAACACAGAATTGAATAGATTAGGTCGATAGTGTATTTCCCCCCCTCCCCCCACACACACCCACACACTGAGACAGGGAACAAACCAGCACATATAGATAATCATGGTGTGATTGAATAACACTGAGGATTCAAACGGAAAACACATAACTACACCAACTCCTTCAAAAAAGGCGCGGGGGGACATCTTTAAAATAAGAGATATCAACAACAAGGCCATTAGGATCAGCAAGCTAAAGCCCCTCCCTCTGCATGATTTAGCTGATCTGGTGGTAGGCACCCACAGCCCTCATCAACAAGCCCCATTCAGGTGGTAGGCACCCACAGCCCTCATCAACAAGCCCCATTCAGGTGGTAGGCACCCACAGCCCTCATCAACAAGCCCCATTCAGGTGGTAGGCACCCACAGCCCTCATCAACAAGCCCCATTCAGGTGGTAGGCCCCCACAGCCCTCATCAACAAGCCCCATTCAGGAGCTGATGGCAGTGTGTGGTGGTGGAAGCTCTGCATTATTGAAAAGTAACACACTAACAGCTGGGGCCAGAGGCACAGGTCTCCCCCCCTCTATCACTCCCTAGATAAATACAGGATGGTATTACCCTGAATTAGAAAAGGCTTTGTTTGGCAGACGGACACCTCTACTCGTACAGCCGCTAGCTAACCACCACCCTACCCACAGTCTTAAAAATATTTTTTTTTTAAAAAGAGACTTGTTTTCTCCGAAAAGGTAGTTAAATCCTTTGTTCCCCTCCCTCCTAGTTCTAGGACCGCCCCCCCCCCCCGGTACCAGAACTAGTCTTTGCGGGTAGTCTTTGCGGGTAGTCTTTAGAGAATAGGAGTGGGGCTGCTCGGAGAGCCGTGAAAAAGATAGGAGAGAGGAACGTGACTAAGGGTGTTGAAAGTTTCCTAAATGGCCCCCTATTCCCTATATCGTGCACAACTTTAGACCAGAGCCCTATTCCCTATATCGTGCACTACTTTAGACCAGAGCCCTATTCCCAATATAGTGCACTACTTTAGACCAGAGCCCTATTCCCTATATAGTGCACTACTTTAGACCAGAGCCCTATTCCCTATACAGTGCACTACTTTAGACCAGAGCCCTATTCCCTATACAGTGCACTACTTTAGACCAGAGCCCTATTCCCTATACGGTGCGCTGCTTTAGACCAGAGCCCTATTCCCTATATAGTGCACTACTATAGACCAGAGCCCTATTCCCTATACAGTGCACTAATTTAGACCAGAGCCCTATTCCCTATATAGTGGTACTAATTTAGACCAGAGCCCTATTCCCTATATAGTGGTACTACTATAGACCAGAGCCCTATTCCCTATATAGTGGTACTACTATAGACCAGAGCCCTATTCCCTATATAGTGGTACTACTATAGACCAGAGCCCTATTCACTATATAGTGCACTACTTTAGACCAGAGCCCTATTCCCTATATAGTGCACTACTATAGACCAGAGCCCTATTCCCTATATAGTGCACTACTTTAGACCAGAGCCCTATTCCCTATATAGTGGTACTACTATAGACCAGAGCCCTATTCTCTATATAGTGGTACTACTATAGACCAGAGCCCTATTCCCTATATAGTGGTACTACTATAGAACAGAGCCCTATTCTCTATATAGTGCACTACTTTAGACCAGAGCCCTATTCCCTATACGGTGCGCTGCTTTAGACCAGAGCCCTATATAGTGGTACTACTATAGACCAGAGCCCTATTCCCTATATAGTGCACTACTAAAGACCAGAGCCCTATTCCCTATATAGTGGTACTACTATAGACCAGAGCCCTATTCTCTATATAGTGGTACTACTATAGACCAGAGCCCTATTCCCTATATAGTGGTACTACTATAGACCAGAGCCCTATTCCCTATATAGTGCACTACTTTAGACCAGAGCCCTATTCCCTATATAGTGCACTACTATAGACCAGAGCCCTATTCCCTATATAGTGGTACTACTATAGAACAGAGCCCTATTCTCTATATAGTGCACTACTTTAGACCAGAGCCCTATTCCCTATATAGTGGTACTACTTTAGACCAGAGCCCTATATAGTGGTACTACTATAGACCAGAGCCCTATTCCCTATATAGTGCACTACTATAGACCAGAGCCCTATTCCCTATATAGTGGTACTACTATAGACCAGAGCCCTATTCCCTATATAGTGGTACTACTATAGACCAGGGCCCTATTCCCTATATAGTGCACTACTATAGACCAGAGCCCTATTCCCTATATAGTGGTACTACTATAGACCAGAGCCCTATTCTCTATATAGTGGTACTACTATAGACCAGAGCCCTATTCCCTATATAGTGGTACTACTATAGACCAGAGCCCTATTCTCTATATAGTGCACTACTTTAGACCAGAGCCCTATTCCCTATATAATGCTCTATACACATCCCTAGTCACTTCCTGACTGGACTCAATATACCAGATGACATATCTCCAGGCAGAACCCTACACTTATCTATTGACAATCAAAAGCTGTACTTAGCAACGGAATGATGCATTTCGCAATTTCTTGGCTTGCTGTCTGTCTGCAATCAGTCAAACACCTCAACAACAACAAAAACATGGTATCAAGAACGAGTCACTTGCGATTTCCCACATGACAGTTTCCTGTCATTGTTTTGGTGGTTATCTGACCTTCCTGCCTCACAACAACTCAAGACTTCTGCACCATTGACGCGTGCACATCAAAGTCCTACGCTGTCAGCTAATACATCTTATACTCCACCAGCTGCATAGGAAATCACCATTCACATCTGCCACAACAACAGGGCTGAGCCCTGATCTAGGACCAGTTTTGCCTTTTCGGATCATAATGAATATGACAAGACACATGAATATATATATAATATTTTATAGACCTGATTCTAGATCAGCAGTCCAACTGAGACGGAGACAGAAATCCAGGTGTGTGTTGTGTTAGTCTGGGTAAGACTTCAGTCTAGCTAAAATAGCTCATGGGCCAATTCATCAGCAACCTTGTAAAACCAGAGTAGAAAAAAAAAAGTGTTCACCACAGAGCTGCATTCATGGTGTACACACACACACACACACACACACACACACACACACACCTTGCGGCAGCAGAGACTGAGTGACTATTTGCTGTACTGGGAGGACCAGCTAGACACACAGTCACAGACGAAGCGTTTGAAGTGTAATGCTCCTTGACCAGTGTTTCTTTCAGTAGCTCCTTACCCACGGCACACTGCTGCTGCCTGTCCCTCACACAACAAAATGGCCGCCCCCCCCCCCCCATCGTCCCTGTCTCTATCACACCCCACCCTGTCCCCTGTTTAAAAGGCTGAGAGGACATCTTGCCTGTGGCCCCAACGGACAGGCTGCCTCTTCCTCGGTGTGGTTTCCCCCTCCTCTACACACAAACATCTTATCTAAGCAAACGCTGCACTGAATAATGATGTTTCATAGTCAGAACATCCTCTACTCTCTCTTCTCTAGCATTTTCAGCATCAAACAGTAATTAAAAAGGGAACAAGGGCTCAATGGAGTGTCTGCTCTCTGCTTTTAACAACTAGGAGGTCAACAGTATGCCCTTCTACCATTGGCTCTCTCCCACACAGTGGAAGACTAGAGCCTACGCGTTCTAAAACATGCTCTTAGTTTATTTATGATGCCAGTCATTGGCCATCCCTCCCTCCCTGCTTGAGGAAAGACAACATTCCTGCTTCACACAGCAGAACTGATGAGGATCAGTTTACACACCACTTCCCCTCCACTCTCTCCTCCCCCCTCCACTGCTGTAGTCCAGGCTGCTCTCACCTCCCCCCTCCACTGCTGTAGTCCAGGCTGCTCTCTCCTCCCCCCTCCACTGCTGTAGTCCAGGCTGCTCTCTCCTCCCCCTCCACTGCTGTAGTCCAGGCTGCTCTCTCCTCCCCCTCCACTGCTGTAGTTCAGGCTGCTCTCACCTCCCCCTCCACTGCTGTAGTCCAGGCTGCTCTCTCCTCCCCCTCCACTGCTGTAGTCCAGGCTGCTCTCTCCTCCCCCTCCACTGCTGTAGTCCAGGCTGCTCTCTCCTCCCCCTCCACTGCTGTAGTCCAGGCTGCTCTCTCCTCCCCCTCCACTGCTGTAGTCCAGGCTGCTCTCTCCTCCCCCTCCACTGCTGTAGTCCAGGCTGCTCTCTCCTCCCCCTCCACTGCTGTAGTCCAGGCTGCTCTCTCCTCCCCCTCCACTGCTGTAGTCCAGGCTGCTCTCACCTCCCCCTCCACTGCTGTAGTCCAGGCTGCTCTCTCCTCCCCCCTCCACTGCTGTAGTCCAGGCTGCTCTCTCCACTCCTGGATGGAGCAACCAAAGTAATAGAATGATCCATGAAAGTACAGGGTCAACTGTTCTAGTAATCATATTTCTAGGGGAGTAACAATTAAATAATGAATATAATGATGAACTCTAACTGGTTAGGGGGGTCAGGTAGCCTGTCGGTTAAGAGCGCTGGGCCAGTAACCGCAAAGGCTGCTTTGAATCCCCGAGCTGACTATAGCGCCCTTGAGCAAGGCACATACCGTCTGCTAAATTACTAAAAGTTAAATGTATCTTTAACTGATGTCTATGGAGTTTGAGTTACAGAAGATAAATCTGGACCTCCAACTTGATTAGTTTGAGTAACTTGATTCGTTTGAGTAACTTGATTCGTTTGAGTAACTTGATTCGTTTGAGTAACTTGATTCGTTTGAGTAACTCCCTCCCCCTCCACTGCTGATTCGTTTTCCTTTTTTGCAAAAAAAAAGGCATCTGTGTGATCATGGAGAACATTATAAAAGTCAAATGACATTTAGATCAGCAGGAAGAGCAACATTGATTCTGACACTTGTCTGGTGTGTGTATATGTGTGTGTGTGTGTGTGTGTGTGTGTGTGTGTGTGTGTGTGTGTGTGTGTGTGTGTGTGTGTGTGTGTGTGTGTGTGTGTTGTGTGTGTGTGTGTGTCAAATCAAAATCCTATTGGTCACATACACATATTGAGCAGATGTTATTTGGGACACCGTTGGGAGTGTCTGAAATAGAGCCGTTTACACTCTGGCTGCTGTTGCTGACGGTAACAATGATGTTACAATTTACACCATAAAATGATCGTTCTGCTCTGTACTGTCAAGTGAAGGCTTTGGGAGACTGACTGCCCCCAAGGTGGTGTGCATCTATTTAGAGGAAGTGGTTTGGGGTCAACGTGGGGGAGAGAGATGCACTCTACATACCTGCTGTAGTGAATATTATTGACTCCCAAACCTCGCTACTGCACACGGCTCATACAAGCCTGGTTTCTGTCTTAGCATCTACATTTACGCCGTGGAAATTCAGCTTCTGAGTGTTTTCATCTGGTCTGGTTTAAAATGTATGTGTACAACGTGTTTTGTTATGGGCCATCTATACAGCTTTACACATGCTTAATGTATTGTTGTTTCCATCTATACAGCTTTACACACTCTTAATGTATTGTTATGGGTCATCTATACAGCTTTACACACGCTTAATGTATTGTTATGGGTCATCTATACAGCTTTACACACGCTTAATGTATTCTTAAGGCCATCTATACAGCTTTACACATGCTTAATGTATTGTTGTTTCCATCTATACAGCTTTACACAGGCTTAATGTATTGTTGTTTCCATCTATACAGCTTTACACACGCTTAATGTATTGTTATGGGTCATCTGTACAGCTTTACACAGGCTTAATGTATTGTTGTTTCCATCTATACAGCTTTACACACGCTTAATGTATTGTTATGGGTAATCTGTACAGCTTTACACAGGCTTAATGTATTGTTGTTTCCATCTATACAGCTTTACACAGGCTTAATGTATTGTTAAGGCCATCTATACAGCTTTACATACGCTTAATGTATTGTTGTTTCCATCTATACAGCTTTACACACGCTTAATGTATTGTTATGGGTCATCTATACAGCTTTACACACTCTTAATGTATTGTTAAGGCCATCTATACAGCTTTACACACGCTTAATGTATTGTTATGGGTCATCTATACAGCTTTACACACACTTAATGTATTGTTGTTTCCATCTATACAGCTTTACACACGCTTAATGTATTGTTAAGGCCATCTATACAGCTTTACACAGGCTTAATGTATTGTTGTTTCCATCTATACAGCTTTACACAGGCTTAATGTATTGTTAAGGACATCTATACAGCTTTACACAGGCTTAATGTAGTTGTTCCCATCTATACAGCTTTACACACGCTTAATGTGTTGTTTCCATCTATACAGCTTTACACATTCTTGAATCATCTGCTGCGCTGCATTGTCGGGTCCTACACTATATTAATACAGTGTTCTAGATTCCCAACGATGAAACCGTATCAGAACCACATGATTACACAGACCTGTCTGTCTGTCTGTCTGTCTGTCTGTCTGTCTGTCTGTCTGCCTGCCTGTGTCTGCCTGCCTGTCTGCCTGCCTGCCTGCCTGTGTCTGCCTGCCTGTCTGTCTGCCTGTCTGTGTCTGCCTGCCTGTCTGCCTGTCTGTGTCTGCCTGCCTGCCTGTCTGTCTGTGTCTGCCTGCCTGTCTGCCTGCCTGTCTGTGTCTGCCTGCCTGTGTCTGCCTGTCTGTGTCTGCCTGCCTGCCTGTCTGTCTGCCTGTCTGTCTGCCTGCACTAGACAGACATGGTGCAACCATACATGATGACTGGCCAGAAATAAATGATTTCTTGCTTTCAGACATGTCACCGTCTCTCAACCACACTACGGTTGATTTATCTGCAGTTCAGTATGTTTACTACTTCATCCTCTGCTACCCCCCCCCCCAAACCTCTCTTCCCCCCTCTCTCCCTCCCTAACAACAAAGGGTAGTTTATTTTGTAGGATTATCTACAATTGTTCCTTTAATCAACGCTAGGCACAACGGGATAAATCCCTCAACAACCGACCAGTCTTCCCCTCCCTGGGGGAATGGGGGGAGGTCGGTACACCTATTGTGTTTGTGTGGAAATAGTGAGCTGCTTTTAGCTTGTTCGACACCCCCCCCTCCTAAGAATGTGATTGTATATTTTTACAATATGATATTATTTAAAAAGGAGTCAATTTTGAGCTGCCGTTACTACAGCTGTCAGAGCATCTTACAGTATGTGTGTGTGTGTGTGTGTGTGCGTGTCAACAAAGACACGTTGAGGCCTCTTGGTCTTGCTATAACAGTGTCAAGGGGTTTACTTCCTGTTTCCACCACCACTGTTGTTTCTGTGGTCATCTTTAACAGTTAAATGTACAGTGACAACAACATAGCACCGGACGACAGTCTTCTGGTATTATCTAGTTAGGCTGTTTCAGGGTTAGTGTGTGGATCAAGGTCAGGACAACCATAATGTCGCTGGCTGGCTAACAAACCTAACAGCTCATTCATAAGGCTCGGTAGTACCAAGACATCTTACAGTACACAACACCCACATGGACTACGTGGTTTCAGTTGGTAGTAAAAACAAAACATGAAACCGTATCCCCTCACAATCAGAGAGATACGTTTTTTTTATAAAAATAATACTGAACGACCATGTCAAAATGGCTGCTTGAGAGCAGTGACAGACGAGCACAGAGCAGAAAGAAACCATTACTATTTCCTCCTCCCGTCTATTGACAATCCTTCCACTGTTCTCTAAAATGAGGCGTTATGCTCCAATAAGCAGATTCAATCACTTTCAGCATCTGTTAGTTTTAACTCTGGCTGCGAGCCAAATGGTACCCCTGTTCTCTCGCAGTGATGTTACCATAGCAGAGTCCTGGCTTTGCTACTGATACCAGGTTAACTACCATGATACTCAATACCAAAATAATGCCATAGCAACAACAACAAAAAAGAAGGTATATTATCCTTTGTCACAAAATGGCACTTGATTCAGAAAGATAAACTCAGCAACTGCTCTGTTCAATCGTTGGCCATCTTTTGAGTTCAATATCATTTCAGTTGAATTATTATTTATTTATTTTACTATTTTTTTTACAACATGTATGCATTAATTAATCAATTATACAATCTTACAACTAAGTTGACTTTGATTTTACCAATCTAACTACATAACATAATGGTAATCGTTTATTTGAATGGTAAGTCTCTCTTGATAAACTGGGTAAATCAAGATGCAGCCACGGTCAAGTCACAAAACAGGTGGATTCATGTTCAAATAGGAGTGTGTGAATGAATTGAGTTATTGAGTTCGTTTTTGGGCTGATTTCACGGGGCTACAGACGAAAAACAATCTGCTTCCCTTCCATTTGATTGTATTGATTTTTTAATTTTTACCTTTATTTTACTAGGAAAGTCAGTTAAGAACAAATTCTTATTTTCAATGACTGCCTCAGAACAGTGGGTTAACTGGTCTAGAAACAGTGGGTTAACTGCCTTGTTCAGGGGCAGAACGACAGATTTGTACCTTGTCAGCTCGGGGATTCGAACTTGCAACCTTCCGGTTACTAGTCCAACGCTCTAACCACTAGGCTACCCTGCCGCCCCGCCTACTTAGAAGTAGCATAGAAGTTATTGCATAGAAGTAGCTAATTTTATTAACGTGTGTCCTGTCTCTAACCAGTAACTACGTCATTCAAGAACAAGAGAGGGGCTCGGAGAAATGCAGTTAGCTGAGGCAATAGATCCTCTTTGAGAGAGACGTGCAAGTGAATTGATAACATTTGTGACAATCAGCTTTTTGAAATCAGCAATATCTAGCCCCGTGTTTTTGCATATTATCACAAACTAGGTACTAAGGTCATGAACTGACGTTAGCTTCAGATGTTAGCTAGCAAAGAAAGATAGCCTACAACTCTGGAAGCTTCCGGGATCTTCTTGCATTGTAACGTGTTCTATCCTGTATGGACAGTTATACATGCTGTGTCGAATTATTAAAGTGTGTTAGTGGAGCTAACATGATGCAGCCCAGACTCCCGGTACAGGCTAGCAGTGAGTTAGTGGAGCTAACATGATGCAGCCCAGACTCCCAGGCTAGCAGTGAGTTAGTGGAGCTAACATGATACAGTCCAGACTCCCAGGCTAGCAGTGAGTTAGTGGAGCTAACATGATGCAGCCCAGACTCCCGGTACAGGCTAGCAGTGAGTTAGTGGAGCTAACATGATGCAGCCCAGACTCCCAGGCTAGCAGTGAGTTAGTGGAGCTAACATGATGCAGTCCAGACTCCCAGGCTAGCAGTGAGTTAGTGGAGCTAACATGATACAGCCCAGACTCCCAGGCTAGCAGTGAGTTAGTGGAGCTAACATGATGCAGTCCAGACTCCCAGGCTAGCAGTGAGTTAGTGGAGCTAACATGATACAGGCCAGACTCCCAGGCTAGCAGTGAGTTAGTGGAGCTAGCATGATACAGCCCAGACTCCCAGGCTAGCAGTGAGTTAGTGGAGCTAACATGATACAGCCCAGACTCCCAGGCTAGCAGTGAGTTAGTGGAGCTAACATGACGCAGGCCAGACTCCCAGGCTAGCAGTGAGTTAGTGGAGCTAACATGATGCAGCCCAGACTCCCAGGCTAGCAGTGAGTTAGTGGAGCTAACATGATACAGTCCAGACTCCCAGGCTAGCAGTGAGTTAGTGGAGCTAACATGATGCAGCCCAGACTCCCAGGCTAGCAGTGAGTTAGTGGCGCTAACATGATGCAGTCCAGACTCTCAGTACAGGCTAGCAGTGAGTTAGTGGAGCTAACATGATGCAGCCCAGACTCCCAGGCTAGCAGTGAGTTAGTGGAGCTAACATGATGCAGCCCAGACTCCCAGGCTAGCAGTGAGTTAGTGGAGATAACATGATGCAGTCCAGACTCCCAGGCTAGCAGTGAGTTAGTGGAGCTAACATGATGCAGCCCAGACTCCCAGGCTAGCAGTGAGTTAGTGGAGCTAACATGATACAGTCCAGACTCCCAGGCTAGCAGTGAGTTAGTGGAGCTAACATGATGCAGCCCAGACTCCCAGGCTAGCAGTGAGTTAGTGGAGCTAACATGATGCAGTCCAGACTCCCAGTACAGGCTAGCAGTGAGTTAGTGGAGCTAACATGATGCAGCCCAGACTCCCAGGCTAGCAGTGAGTTAGTGGAGCTAACATGATACAGCCCAGACTCCCAGGCTAGCAGTGAGTTAGTGGAGCTAGCATGATACAGCCCAGACTCCCAGGCTAGCAATGAGTTAGTGGAGCTAACATGATGCAGCCCAGACTCCCAGGCTAGCAGTGAGTTAGTGGAGCTAACATGATGCAGTCCAGACTCCCAGTACAGGCTAGCAGTGAGTTAGTGGAGCTAACATGATGCAGCCCAGACTCCCAGGCTAGCAGTGAGTTAGTGGAGCTAACATGATGCAGTCCAGACTCCCAGGCTAGCAGTGAGTTAGTGGAGCTAACATGATGCAGCCAGACTCCCAGGCTAGCAGTGAGTTAGTGGAGCTAACATGATGCAGTCCAGACAGTGTGTTAGTGGAGCTCATGTAGCAGACTCCCAGGCTAGCAGTGAGTTAGTGGAGCTAACATGATACAGTCCAGACTCCCAGGCTAGCAGTGAGTTAGTGGAGCTAACATGATGCAGTCCAGACTCCCAGGCTAGCAGTGAGTTAGTGGAGCTAACATGATGCAGCCCAGACTCCCAGGCTAGCAGTGAGTTAGTGGAGCTAACATGATACAGTCCAGACTCCCAGGCTAGCAGTGAGTTAGTGGAGATAACATGATGTCTGCTGCACAGTGACGAGAGCGAGCCATGAGAAAATGTGTTTGTTCAGTCATGGAAATAAAAGTGCTGAAATATTTGGTGCAGGTTCAGCCAACTAGCGTAACAAAAAATATTTTGATATTTCCAAAAGATAAAATATCATTAAAAAAATATCTCAATAGATTTCCCCTCCACAACTAACACCTATTCAGTGAAATTTTGTCCAGGACCCACAGGGCCGTGGTCAACAGTAATTCACTATATAGGGCACAGGGCTGTGGTCAACAGTAATTCACTATATAGGGAACAGGGCTGTGGTCAACAGTAATTCACTACATAGGGAACAGGGCTGTGGTCAACAGTAATTCACTATATAGGGCACAGGGCTGTGGTCAACAGTAATTCACTATATAGGGCACAGGGCTGTGGTCAACAGTAATTCACTATATAGGGAACAGGGCCGTGGTCAACAGTAATTCACTACATAGGGCACAGGGCTGTGGTCAACAGTAATTCACTACATAGGGCACAGGGCTGTGGTCAACAGTAATTCACTATATAGGGAACAGGGCTGTGGTCAACAGTAATTCACTATATAGGGCACAGGGCTGTGGTCAACAGTAATTCACTATATAGGGAACAGGGCTGTGGTCAACAGTAATTCACTATATAGGGCACAGGGCTGTGGTCAACAGTAATTCACTACATAGGGCACAGGGCTGTGGTCAACAGTAATTCACTACATAGGGAACAGGGCTCTGGTCAACAGTAATTCACTATATAGGGAACAGGGCCGTGGTCAACAGTAATTCACTACATAGGGAACAGGGCTGTGGTCGACAGTAATTCACTATATAGGGCACAGGGCTGTGGTCAACAGTAATTCACTATATAGGGCACAGGGCTGTGGTCAACAGTAATTCACTATATAGGGAACAGGGCTGTGGTCAACAGTAATTCACTATATAGGGAACAGGGCTGTGGTCAACAGTAATTCACTATATAGGGAACAGGGCTGTGGTCAACAGTAATTCACTATATAGGGAACAGGGCTGTGGTCAACAGTAATTCACTATATAGGGCACAGGGCTGTGGTCAACAGTAATTCACTATATAGGGAACAGGGCTGTGGTCAACAGTAATTCACTATATAGGGAACAGGGCTGTGGTCAACAGTAATTCACTATATAGGGCACATGGGCTGTGGTCAGACAGTAATTCACTATATGGGAACAGGGCTGTGTCAACAGTAATTCACTATATAGGGAACAGGGCTGTGGTCAACAGTAATTCACTATATAGGGAACAGGGCTGTGGTCAACAGTAATTCACTATATAGGGAACAGGGCTGTGGTCAACAGTAATTCACTATATAGGGCACAGGGCTGTGGTCAACAGTAATTCACTATATAGGGAACAGGGCTGTGGTCAACAGTAATTCACTATATAGGGAACAGGGCTGTGGTCAACAGTAATTCACTATATAGGGAACAGGGCCGTGGTCAACAGTAATTCACTATATAGGGAACAGGGCTCTGGTCAACAGTAATTCACTATATAGGGAACAGGGCTCTGACAACAGTTATTCACTATTTCTAACAGGGCTGTGGTCAACAGTAATTCACTATATAGGGAACAGGGCTGTGGTCAACAGTAATTCACTATATAGGGAACAGGGCTGTGGTCAACAGTAATTCACTATATAGGGAACAGGGCCGTGGTCAACAGTTATTCACTATATAGGGAACAGGGCTGTGGTCAACAGTAATTCACTATATAGGGAACAGGGCTGTGGTCAACAGTAATTCACTATATAGGGCACATGGTGCAATTTGGGACAGAGCCGCTCTCCAATCCATTGTCATGTGCCTGTCTGCCTACCTGTGCATGCTTGGAAATTCTCTCATGACAGACAAGTGTGTGTGTGATGAAGTGTGTGTTGTCCATGTAAAAAAAAAAAAGGAAAGATTTGTCTTTGTTTGTGTGTGTGTGATGTGATTTCAGTAGTGATGCGTGCCGGTGACGCACGTGCGAGTCACGTTGGAGGAAGTGTTTTCAACCCCTCAACAGTCCTGCTGTTTACATCTCTATTGTGCAGTAATCTTCTCCCTCACACACTTGGGACCACTCCCTCACACACAGCTCTCTATTTTGCAATGTGTCCTCTTTCCCTAAAGAAATGGTCAGACACAGACTCTCTCCCTCACACACACTGTCTCCCTCACACACACACTCTCCCTTCACACATTCATCTGACGGCATTGACACTCTCCCTACACATCAGTCACCTCCCTCATTAATAAATCCCTCGATGACACTCTTCCCTCTGACACTCTCTCCCGGTACACCAAATCTCCCTCCAACAGGACCCTGAACAGCTACTACCCCTAAGACTGCAAAATAGTTAAATAGTTAACCATCCTTAGTGATATCTCCCTCTCACACTCTCTCCCCTGCACATACTCAGTCCCCATCTACATGGCCAAGTAATTATTACTCATTGTGTATTGATTCAATGTGTTATTTCTATTTACTCTTCCCCTTCACACTCTCTCCTCTCACACTGTCTCGTAAACTCTCACTGATTCTCCCTCTCACACTCTCTCCCTCTCACACTCTCTCCCTCTCACACTCTCTCCCTCTCACACTCTCTCCCTAGGGCATGTCACACTCTCTCCCCCACACACTCTCTCCCCCACACCTCTCCCCCAGGGCACTCTCTCCCCCACACATTGGGTCCATACTCCCTCACTCTCTCCTGACTAATGCAGTTAAACCGATTTCTATCAGCATGTCACCTGTGCAACTAAAGGTGAAGAAAATCCAGATCAGCCTTTTGCTCCACACCAGAGACCTAGCAAAGCTCATGTCTAGCCCTCCATTTGGCAAATCTGACCGTGACTCTATCCTCCTGATTTCTACTTACAAGTAAAAAATACATAAATATACTCAAACAGGAAGTATCAGTGAAATAGAATGAGTAGAATGGGCGTCTCCATTCAAGTCAATGATGCCGTAATGGGTGGAACTGGCGGCCATTTTTGTGTTTCCGTTCTCTCTCTATTGGGATTACACCACTAGTTACTACGGTCACTGTGGAGGACCAGTTGAAGTAGCCTTCAGTACCGCAACCGTGAATCTCGTGTGATGAAGAATGCTTTGCACATCCATGTAAAAAAAAGGAAAGATTTGGTCTTTCATTTGTATACTTAAGTGATGTGATTTCAGTAGTGATGCGTGCATTGGGATTCTACATGCTGTTGCCAAATGGATACAAAAACAACATTGACGGCCTATAAATGAAATGATCATTGTTACACTTGGGACCACAGCGTCACATGACAGCTATTTATTTTGCAATGTGTCCTTTTTTAATAAAGAAATGGTCAGAGGAAGCAGACGCTAAGCCAGTAGACTGTTTCACGAGCACAGAATGGAATATGTTCCGGGATTCATCTGACGGCATTGAGGAGTTTAGCACATCAGTCACCGGCTTCATTAATAAATGCATCGATGACGTTGTTCCCACAGTGACCGTCGTACCGCAGCATTGGGTCACAAATCTGGAACCAACAGGACCCTGAACAGCTTCTACCCCAAGCCATAAGACTGCAAAATAGTTAAATAGTTAACCATCCTTAGTGATATCTCAATTACCTCGTACCCCTGCACACTCAGTACCCCATATACATGGCCAAGTAATTATTACTCATTGTGTATTGATTCCATGTGTTATTTCTATTTTTTTTTAAATGTCCCTTCCCTGCATTGTTGGTAAACATTTCACTGTTAGTCTACAACTGTTGTTTACGAAGCATGTGACAAATAACATTATGATTTTGTAGCCTAGCCCTAGAGCATGTCAAGGGCAGCATTGGGTCCATACCTTGTAGCCTAGCCCTAGGGCATGTCAAGGGCAGCATTGGGTCCATACCTTGTAGCCTAGCCCTAGGGCATGTCAAGGGCAGCATTGGGTCCATACCTTGTAGCCTAGCCCTAGGGCATGTCAAGGGCAGCATTGGGTCCATACCTTGTAGCCTAGCCCTAGGGCATGTCTAGGGCAGCATTGGGTCCATACCTGTAGCCTAGCCCTAGGGCATGTCTAGGGCAGCATTGGGTCCATACCTTGTAGCCTAGCCCTAGGGCATGTCTAGGGCAGCATTGGGTCCATACCTTGTAGCCTAGGCCTAGGGCATGTCTAGGGCAGTATTGGTTCCATACCTTGTAGCCTAGCCCTAGGGCATGTCTAGGGCAGTATTGGGTCCATACCTTGTAGCCTAGCCCTAGGGCATGTCTAGGACAGTATTGGGTCCATACCTTGTAGCCTAGCCCTAGGGCATGTCTAGGGCAGTATTGGGTCCATACCTTGTAGCCTAGCCCTAGGGCATGTCTAGGACAGCATTGGGTCCATACCTTGTAGCCTAGCCCTAGGGCATGTCTAGGACAGTATTGGGTCCATACCTTGTAGCCTAGCCCTAGGGCATGTCTAGGACAGCATTGAGTCCATACCTTGTAGCCTAGCCCTAGGGCATGTCTAGGGCAGCATTGGGTCCATACCTTGTAGCCTAGCCCTAGGGCAGGGCATGTCTAGGGCAGCATTGGGTCCATACCTTGTAGCCTAGCCCTAGGGCATGTCTAGGGCAGCATTGGGTCCATACCTTGTAGCCTAGCCCTAGGCCATGTCTAGGGCAGCATTGGGTCCATACCTTGTAGCCTAGCCCTAGGCCATGTCTAGGGCAGCATTGGGTCCATACCTTGTAGCCTAGCCCTAGGGCATGTCTAGGGCAGCATTGGGTCCATACCTTGTAGCCTAGCCCTAGGGCATGTCTAGGGCAGCATTGGCCCAATACCATTGAGCTCATTATAACAGAGGAACACGGTCTCTGATTAATCCCACAGGATCCAATTGAACCAAAGGGTTCTGCTGTTATCATTATGATGACTTGTACTGCAATAATGTGCTTGAACAGGAGTTAAGCAATACAAAGGCTACACTCAAACCATGTTACATGCTTGACAAGGCAAGTGCTAAGAGTAAACAGACACAGACAACTAAAGAGAAGCAGGCAGCGGTCTCTTGACCAGTAATCACCAACCGGTCGATCTTCAAGGCATTCCTAGTCAATCAAACATTTCTGTTGAAAAGTCCACGGATAAAGCCAGTTTTTTTCCTTCCAATTCCTCTTGCGTTGTTGGCGGTAGGTGGACATGATTTAGAAGCCCTGCGTGCCGGACAGGCAGTGTTCCCATTTTGTACCATGTCATTTGTCTGAAGGGACAAACTCCGCCTACCTGGTGGACCAAGAGAGCTAAATCAAGTGTGCCTACTGTGCTGGCCAATCGGATAACTCAAATGTTCACTGTTCACAACTTCCACGACCCCACAGCAAAGTTTGATACTAGACTACGTGAGATTTTATTACTTAAAATCATTACCAGAGAGACAAAGAAAGAATGAAGGAAAACAACTGCTATTTTCATGAGTTCATTGCTAAGTTTTAATTCAGCACTGTAAACCGTTTTTTCAACACTATTATAAAACATCATACTGCAATTTTCCCTACTTCCACTGGAACTACAACCAGCACTGCAGCTGGAATGAATGAGTAGCCACGTATATCGATAGGCCTTTTAATTATTAGCAGCTCGTTATGTCTATTTAATATTGAGGAATATTTCACTCTCTGATCATAGGAACAACATGACTCTTGAGAAGAGGACCGTCTGCTGCTCTCTCCCTACCTGCGCTGAGACTGACCGTCAGATGGAGGTAACATCGGTTCATTAAAAAATGTTTATTATTTAACATTTATGCTCAGCTGTGCCTCGCAAGTGATACAACTGATCTACTTTACCAAAGCTTGAGTTTTGAAATATATGGTCTGAGGACAACACTGACAGGCCAAGCATAGTCAATATGCTATGATAATGTATTTAATATGGTCTGAGGAGAACACTGACAGGCCAAGCATAGTCAATATGCTGTGATAATGTATTTAATATGGGTCTGAGGACAACACTGACAGGCCAAGCATAGTCAATATGCTGTGATAATGTATTTAATATGGTCTGAGGAGAACACTGACAGGCCAAGCATAGTCAATATGCTGTGATAATGTATTTAATATGGGTCTGAGGACAACACTGACAGGCCAAGCATAGTCAATATGCTATGATAATGTATTTAATATGGTCTGAGGAGAACACTGACAGGCCAAGCATAGTCAATATGCTATGATAATGTATTTAATATGGTCTGAGGAGAACACTGACAGGCCAAGCATAGTCAATATGCTGTGATAATGTATTTAATATGGGTCTGAGGGGAACAACACTGACAGGCCAAGCATAGTCAATATGCTGTGATAATGTATTTAATATGGGTCTGAGGGGAACAACACTGACAGGCCAAGCATAGTCAATATGCTGTGATAATGTATTTAATATGGTCTGAGGAGAACACTGACAGGCCAAGCATAGTCAATATGCTGTGATAATGTATTTAATATGGTCTGAGGAGAACACTGACAGGCCAAGCATAGTCAATATGCTGTGATAATGTATTTAATATGGTCTGAGGAGAACAACACTGACAGGCCAAGCATAGTCAATATGCTGTGATAATGTATTTAATATGGGTCTGGCGAGAACAACACTGACAGGCCAAGCATAGTCAATATGCTGTGATAATGTATTTAATATGGGTCTGAGGAGAACACTGACAGGCCAAGCATAGTCAATATGCTGTGATAATGTATTTAATATGGTCTGAGGAGAACAACACTGACAGGCCAAGCATAGTCAATATGCTGTGATAATGTATTTAATATGGGTCTGAGGACAACACTGACAGGCCAAGCATAGTCAATATGCTGTGATAATGTATTTAATATGGGTCTGGCGAGAACAACACTGACAGGCCAAGCATAGTCAATATGCTGTGATAATGTATTTAATATGGTCTGAGGAGAACACTGACAGGCCAAGCATAGTCAATATGCTGTGATAATGTATTTAATATGGGTCTGAGGACAACACTGACAGGCCAAGCATAGTCAATATGCTGTGATAATGTATTTAATATGGGTCTGAGGAGAGAACACTGACAGGCCAAGCATAGTCAATATGCTATGATAATGTATTTAATATGGTCTGAGGGGAACACTGACAGGCCAAGCATAGTCAATATGCTGTGATAATGTATTTAATATGGTCTGAGGAGAACACTGACAGGCCAAGCATAGTCAATATGCTGTGATAATGTATTTAATATGGGTCTGAGGGGAACACTGACAGGCCAAGCATAGTCAATATGCTGTGATAATGTATTTAATATGGTCTGAGGAGAACACTGACAGGCCAAGCATAGTCAATATGCTGTGATAATGTATTTAATATGGGTCTGAGGAGAACACTGACAGGCCAAGCATAGTCAATATGCTGTGATAATGTATTTAATATGGGTCTGAGGAGAACAACACTGACAGGCCAAGCATAGTCAATATGCTGTGATAATGTATTTAATATGGGTCTGAGGAGAACACTGACAGGCCAAGCATAGTCAATATGCTGTGATAATGTATTTAATATGGGTCTGAGGAGAACACTGACAGGCCAAGCATAGTCAATATGCTATGATAATGTATTTAATATGGGTCTGAGGAGAACACTGACAGGCCAAGCATAGTCAATATGCTGTGATAATGTATTTAATATGGGTCTGAGGAGAACACTGACAGGCCAAGCATAGTCAATATGCTGTGATAATGTATTTAATATGGGTCTGGGGAGAACAACACTGACAGGCCAAGCATAGTCAATATGCTGTGATAATGTATTTAATATGGGTCTGAGGAGAACACTGACAGGCCAAGCATAGTCAATATGCTGTGATAATGTATTAAATGCTTTATCTTCTATTTGAATTCCTGACGTCTATATGGATAAGACTTAATATGGGTCTGAGGAACACACAGGCCAAGCATAGTCAATATGCTGTGAAATGTATTTAATATGGGTCTGAGGAAACCTACTACCAAGAGAATACTGAAAACAACTATGGCTGTATTGAAAACCCTGACAGGCCAAGCTCATACTGAGCTCAGCATTCTCAAATGGAAAGGTCGACTTTAATTGAATCCACAAGGCTGACAGGCCACTCAGTCCTTTAGGGTGGCACATCACAAAAAAAGCACAAAGCAGTGATAATTATTCTTCAACTAAAAGAATAACCCTAACTGTGGACAAATTAATATGGGTTTGCAACACAATTGCTTAAACAAAAGCTGAGAGATCAATGAAGTAAATGAATCATTAAATATTACCACTCTGCCTGGGCCCGGCCCGGCCACTAATCATTAAGGAATATGGGCTGATTCATTAAATGCTACCACTCTGCCTGGCCCGGCATAGTCAACTAAATCATTAAGGAATATGGGCTGATTCATTAAATACTACCACTCTGCCTGGGGCCCGGCCACCAATCATTAAGGAATATGGGTCTGGATTCATTAAATACTTAACTATGCTGGGGAGAACCCGGACAGGCCAATCATTAAGGAATATGGGCTGATTCATTAAATACTACCACTCTGCCAGGCCAAGCCACTCAATCATTAAGGAATATGGGCTGATTCATTAAATACTACCACTCTGCCTGGGCCCAATATGCCTGAGGGGAACACACTGACAGGCCACTAATCATTAAGGAATATGGGCTGATTCATTAAATACTACCACTTGCCTGGGCCTATATGGACTAATCATTAAGGAATATGGGCTGATTCATTAAATACTACCACTCTGCAACTGGCTGTATTAACTAATCATTAAGGAATATGGGCTGATTCATTAAATACTACCACTCTGCCTGGGCCACTCAGTCCTTTAGGGTGGCACATAATCATTAAGGAATATGGGCTGATTCATTAAAAGAATAACCCTAACTGCCTGGGACAAATTAAGCTTTGCAACACTAATCATTAAACAAAAGGAATATGGGCTGATTCATTAAATATTACCACTCTGCCTGGGCCCGGCCACTAATCATTAAGGAATATGGGCTGATTCATTAAATACTACCACTCTGCCTGGGCCCGGCCACTAATCATTAAGGAATATGGGCTGATTCATTAAATACTACCACTCTGCCTGGGCCCGGCCACTAATCATTAAGGAATATGGGCTGATTCATTAAATACTACCACTCTGCCTGGGCCCGGTCCGGCCACTAATCATTAAGGAATATGGGCTGATTCATTAAATACTACCACTCTGCCTGGGCCCGGTCACTAATCATTAAGGAATATGGGCTGATTCATTAAATACTACCACTCTGCCTGGGCCCGGCCCGGCCACTAATCATTAAGGAATATGGGCTGATTCATTAAATACTACCACTCTGCCTGGGCCCGGCCACTAATCATTAAGGAATATGGGCTGATTCATTAAATACTACCACTCTGCCTGGGCCCGGCCACTAATCATTAAGGAATATGGGCTGATTCATTAAATATTACCACTCTGCCTGGGCCCGGCCCGCCACTAATCATTAAGGAATATGGGCTGATTCATTAAATACTACCACTCTGCCTGGGCCCGGCCACTAATCATTAAGGAATATGGGCTGATTCATTAAATACTACCACTCTGCCTGGGCCCGGCCCGGCCACTAATCATTAAGGAATATGGGCTGATTCATTAAATACTACCACTCTGCCTGGGCCCGGCCACTAATCATTAAGGAATATGGGCTGATTCATTAAATACTACCACTCTGCCTGGGCCCGGCCCGGCCACTAATCATTAAGGAATATGGGCTGATTCATTAAATATTACCACTCTGCCTGGGCCCGGCCCGGCCACTAATCATTAAGGAATATGGGCTGATTCATTAAATACTACCACTCTGCCTGGGCCCGGCCACTAATCATTAAGGAATATGGGCTGATTCATTAAATACTACCACTCTGCCTGGGCCCGGCCCGGCCACTAATCATTAAGGAATATGGGCTGATTCATTAAATACCACCACTCTGCCTGGGCCCGGCCACTAATCATTAAGGAATATGGGCTGATTCATTAAATACTACCACTCTGCCTGGGCCCGGCCACTAATCATTAAGGAATATGGGCTGATTCATTAAATACTACCACTCTGCCTGGGCCCGGCCACTAATCATTAAGGAATATGGGCTGATTCATTAAATACTACCACTCTGCCTGGGCCCGGCCACTAATCATTAAGGAATATGGGCTGATTCATTAAATATTACCACTCTGCCTGGGCCCGGCCCGGCCACTAATCATTAAGGAATATGGGCTGATTCATTAAATACTACCACTCTGCCTGGGCCCGGCCACTAATCATTAAGGAATGTGGGTTGCTGCATTATATATGAGGGTAATGTATAATTCAGTCTTAACAGTAGATTCTATGAATAAATAACGCTGTGATACATTTATAGACATTAAATGCTTACTTGCTCAGATAGGAAATGAAAGCACAGCGTGTAGCAGTGGTGTGGAACACGAGCCCAGTTTGCATCCCTGCTAGTAGTTTAGAAACTGTCCTTTGGTTGTTTGTTTCACCTCCTGATTATGTACGGTACATAAACTGTGTACAACCGTATGTACCATGCTATGTACAATGCTTGTGTGGTGTACAACCTTACGTACCACACTATGCACCATGCTATGTACAATGCCTGTGTAGTGTACAACCTTATGTACCATGCAATGTACAATGCTTGTGTAGTGTAATGTAACAAAAGGACAATTATGCTTATGTACAACCTATGCTACAACACAAAAACGACTTGCTCGTTTCCTCTAACAAACACTCAGAGACGCAAAATACACATGGATCCAGCGAGCGAGCGAGCGCACACACACAGTTAATCTCCTGCATCACTAACAATATAATTTGAGCTGTGTAACAACAACTGACAGACTGTATTTGGGTGTGGTTGACATGCTAGCAGCAGTAAAGCAGTTAATATTAGACCGTCTCTATAGGAAAATACAACCTTACATTAATTAAAAAGACCAAGAGGACTCAGTTTTATTCTCTAGGACATTTCATATGGGGGGGGGGGGGAGGGGGTTACCTTTCATAGGGGAGGGGTTACCTTTCATAGGGGAGGGGGTTACCTTTAATAGGGGAGGGGGTTACCTTTCATAGGGGAGGGGGTTACCTTTCATAGGGGAGGGGGTTACCTTTCATAGGGGAGGGGGTACCTTTCATAGGGGAGGGGGTACCTTTCATAGGGGAGGGGGGTACCTTTCATAGGGGAGGGGGTACCTTTCATAGGGGAGGGGGTACCTTTCATAGGGGAGGGGGTTACCTTTCATAGGGGAGGGGGTTACCTTTCATAGGGGAGGGGGGGAGGGGGTACCTTTCATAGGGGGGGGGGGAGGGGGTACCTTTCATAGGGGAGGGGGTACCTTTCATAGGGGAGGGGGTACCTTTCATAGAGGGGGGCTACCTTTCATAGAGGGGGGGTATATTTCATAGGGGAGGGGGGTTACCATTTCATAGGGGAGGGGGGTTACATTTCATAGGGGAGGGGGGTTACCATTTCATAGGGGATTTTATAGGGGGGGGTTACCATTTCATAGGGGAGGGGGGGGTTATATTTCATAGGGGAGGGGGGTTATTTCATAGGGGAGGGGGGTATATTTCATAGGGGAGGGGGAGGGTTATATCCTAGAGGGGAGTAGGGGGGTCACATTTCATAGGGGGGAGGGTTACATTTCCTAGGGGGGTTACATTTCCTAGAGGGGAGGAGGGGGTGTTTACATTTCCTAGAGGGGAGGAGGGGGTGTTTACATTTCCTAGAGGGGAGGGTTACATTTCCTAGAGAGGAGGGTTACATTTCCTAGAGGGGAGGGGGGGAGTTACATTTCCTAGAGGGGAGGGGGGGTTACATTTCCTAGAGGGGAGGGGGAGTTACATGTCCTAGAGGGGAGGGGGGGGTTACATGTCCTAGAGGGGAGGGGGGGTTAGATGTCCTAGAGGGGAGGGTTACATGTCCTAGAGGGGAGGGTTACATGTCCTAGAGGGGAGGGTTACATGTCCTAGAGGGGAGGGTTACATGTCCTAGAGGGGAGGGTTACATGTCCTAGAGGGGAGGGTTACATGTCCTAGAGGGGAGGAGGGGGTTACATTTCCTAGAGGGGAGGGGGGGTTACATTTCCTAGAGGGGGGGGTTACATTTCATAGGGAGGGGTTACATTTCCTAGAGGGGAGGGTTACATTTCCTAGAGGGGAGGGTTACATGTCCTAGAGGGGGAGGGTTACATGTCCTAGAGGGGAGGAGGGGGTTACATTTCCTAGAGGGGAGGGTTACATTTCCTAGAGAGGGGGGTTACATTTCCTAGAGGGGAGGGGGGTTACATTTCCTAGAGGGGAGGGGGGTTACATTTCCTAGAGGGGAGGGGGGTTACATTTCCTAGAGGGGAGGGGGGTTACATTTCCTAGAGGGGAGGGGGGTTACATTTCCTAGAGGGGAGGAGGGGGGTTACATTTCCTAGAGGGGAGGAGGGGGGTTACATTTCCTAGAGGGAGGAGGGGGGTTACATTTCCTAGAGGGGAGGAGGGGGGGTTACATTTCCTAGAGGGGAGGAGGGGGGTTACATTTCATAGAGGGAGGGGGGGGTTACATTTCCTAGAGGGGAGGGTTACATTTCCTAGAGGGGAGGGTTACATTTCCTAGAGGGGGGGGGTTACATTTCCGAAGGAGGAGGGGTTACATTTCATAGGGAGGGGTTACATTTCATAGGGAGGGGTTACATTTCATAGGGAGGGGTTACATTTCCTAGAGGGGAGGGTTACATTTCCTAGAGAGGGGGGGTTACATTTCCTAGCCATGATAGTATAGTACTTCTAGAGGGCTGATTGAGAGGCTAGTCATTATTTCTCTCTCTCTCTCTAGTAACGGTGGTGTAAAATGGTGTCAGAGGAGCTGTCATTGTAATGGTTAGGATGTGGAAACCGCAGGGATGTTACAGGCTCTGTGACATTCCGTGTTTCCCCTATATTTATTTAGCAGAATTCATTTATGATGTACAACGTGAGAGGGAGTAGCAATGGTGGTTTGATGGTGAGTGGATCGCCACAAGTCAGCGTACTTGTGCAAATAAAATCAAAAATACACTTCAGCACTGTCCTCATCACATTCTCACGTCCTTAACGTTAGCCGTCTAGCCCAACAAGGTAGTTAGCTTAGTTGTCTAGCCCAACAAGGTAAGTTAGCTTAGCTGTCTAGCCCAACAAGGTAGTTAGCTTAGCTGTCTAACCCAACAAGGTAGTTAGCTTAGCTGACTAACCCAACAAGGTAGTTAGCTTAGCTGACTAACCCAACAAGGTAGTTAGCTTAGCTGACTAACCCAACAAGGTAGTTAGCTTAGCTGACTAACCCAACAAGGTAGTTAGCTTAGCTGACTAACCCAACAAGGTAGTTAGCTTAGCTGACTAACACAACAAGGTAGTTAGCTTAGCTGACTAACCCAACAAGGTAGTTAGCTTAGCTGTCTAGCCCAACAAGGTAGTTAGCTTAGCTGACTAACCCAACAAGGTAGTTAGCTTAGCTGTCTAACCCAAAAGGTAGTTAGCTTAGTTGTCCAGCCAACAAGGTAGTTCGCTTGGCTAGTTAGCAATCTATGCTACTTATGTACCAACTGGACTGGAGCCTGAACTGAATTAGGTTTTCTGAAATATACAATCTGCAGTTGGCGCAGATTAATTATTCAGGCCATGTGTTTGCCTTTATGATGAGATAAGTAGCTAATGTTAGCGAGCTGAATTAGAGAGAGTGTGACTAAAAACCAGTACAGCAATAATTTGCCAGCATAAACCTTTACGGGCTATTTGCGGTTGAAATTGATCGCCAATACATTTTGTATACAATAATAACAGTGTAATGTACATCTAGGTTCTTTAATAAAACATTGCTGAACAGCGAGCTTGTGCTTGTCATAATGTACTATTATGGTCTGTGCTATCCGGAATCCTTGGATGATGTCCATCCCCGATCTAAATAATGATACCTTTTTTTAAGATATGTATACTATGAATCATTTAGCTATTTGGTTTTGAATTTAAGGACACCTTTAGGTATCAAAAACAAAAATGTATATATTTCTTTATAAAATATTGAATTGGCCATTACTACTAAAGTCCACCTCTAAAGGCAGCAGAGCGCCACAAATGGCACCCTATTCCCTATATAGTGCACTACTTTGACCAGAGACCTATTCCCTATATCGTGCACTACCTTGACCAGAGCCCTATATCGTGCACTACTTTGACCAGAGCCCTATTCTCTATATAGTGCACTACTTTAGACCAGAGCCCTATTCTCTATATCGTGCACTACTTTAGACCAGAGCCCTATTCCCTATATAGTGCACTACTTTAGACCAGAGACCTATTCCCTATATAGTGCACTACTGTTGACCAGAGCCCTATTCCCTATATAGTGCACTACTGTTGACCAGAGCCATATTCCCTATATAGTGCACTACTTTGACCAGAGTAGTTCATGTTGGTTCAATCCAACGAGCATAAAACACTACTTTAGACCAGAGCCCTATTCCCTATATAGTGCATTACTGTTGACCAGAGCCATATTCCCTATATAGTGCACTACTTTAGACCAGAAGCCCCTATTCCCTATATAGTGCACTACTTTAGACCAGGGCCAATAGGGTGCCATTTGGGATGCACAATATGAACCGCAGAGCTGGAAGAAATGCCAGCCATCCCAAAGCCACTGACAGACAGGAAAATCCCTCTTACTGAGATGACCCAGTGAGTCAAGTAATTGAAAATATATATATATAAATAAATGTTAAAAAGCAAGAGAGAAGTAAAGGAAGTGTTACATCACGCTGTTCAAAAAAACCAAACAGACAAAAAGACATTCTCTCTTCTGGTTGGCTGACAGAACATTCTACTGGTGAGAAGGAACACCTGAACAACCATTATCCACATTTAGAAAACAAAGAGAAGAGAATGGGTGGTAGGTCAGTTGGGAATCCCTTATTGTAACTCTAAAAAGGGTTGTGGTTAAAAAGAAAGCGAGTGTACAAACAGAGTAAAACCCCTTCAGGTCGATGGCTGCACCCCCCCCCCCTCTGGAAATCGAATTAGCATAATTAGTCATTCAAAACTTAGTTTGTATAAAACTGGAGATATATGCATTAGATGGGTCTCAATCTGCCACATCTACGTCTGGGGTGAAAGGTGACAGAGCGGTGTTTGTCAGACCATGACAGACATCCTGACCAAAAATCGTCTGTAGCACCTACAATTAGATGTTCTCTGTTTTGCTCTACCCAACCCCCAGCCCATCTACCCACATGCATCTTGGGACTTGTCTGAAGTCGGTACAGCCCATCTACCAACTTCTGTCTGTAGTTTCACAACAGTTTTGGGCTCCACACAGTAAACAAACAGGTCCATGTCAGTTGTTTTGCTCTACAACCCCCCCACCCACATGCATCTTGGGACTTGTCTGAAGTCGGTACAGACCATCTACCAACTTCTGTCTGTAGTTTCACAACAGTTTTGGGCTCCACACAGTAAACAAACAGGTCCATGTCAGTTGTTTTGCTCCAGTACACCCACAGGTCTCACAAGACTCGTCTGAAGGTCCCTACGGTACCAGCTGAAAATACGTACGAAAAGTATATATACGGACTGTTCCATGTCGTGAATCTGTTATTCAAAGCGTTTGTATGGGCTCATAGCAGTACGGCCCACACTTTTTTTGTAACATGAAAAAAAAAAATAATAATTTTAAACCAAAATGGTTGATACTTCAAGGGGTGTTTAAATTCTAAATCAAATAGCAAAATGATCCTTTTTTTTTTTTTTACCTTTATTTAACCAGGCAAGTCAGTTAAGAACAAATTCTTATTTTCAATGACGGCCTAGGAACAGTGGGTTAACTGCCTGTTCAGGAGCAGAACGACAGATTTGTACCTTGTCAGCTCGGTGATTCGAACTTGCAACCTCTCGGTTACTAGACCAACGCTCTAACAACTAGGCTACCCTGCCGCCCTGCCGCCCTATGACCTTCTTCAAACAATTACATATAGCTTAGACTCTCATGGGTTAAGTAACGTTACTCTAACGCCCCGTCAATGTTCATCTAGCTGCCTCCCAGCGGTTAGTGAACCAAGCCGTTACAGCTACCCACTTTATGGAGAACCTCTGCTCTCTCTGTGTGTCTGAATGTGCGTGAATGTCTAGACAACTAGGTCTATAAACTCTGTTTATGGTAAGAGGTGTTGTTACTGAGAATGTGCTTACTAAGCTGTAGGTGTTGCTATGAGAATAGACAAGTCAGCATAGTTTAAACAAAGAAAAAAATATATATAATAAAAAGTTTTCATCCAACGAACATAAAACAATTACCACACTGTTTAACACACACATAGGATAGCATAGAGCTGACTATGACACCTCGAAAATGTGTGTTAAAACCACATGGGTTTCTGAGAAGACATTTTGAACTAGGGCCGGGCAATATATAGAAGTAATTTGAATTTATGTCTTTGCTCGATATACAAAATGCCTATATATGAAGAATCACGTTTATTTTTTTATGAGCGTTTATGTCCGCTGGTTCTCATGTCGTCTCGGTCTCGTCTCCTTTGCTCCTTCTGGGCTGTGTGCACCTTCCCATTTACACCAGAGATCTGTATATAGCCCGTTGTCCCAAAGGCGGGAAAAGCAGATGACACATTGGGCTTATTTTGTCGAGAGTGAAACCTCTCACTTCGTCTCTTCCTCTCTGCACACACACACACACACACACACACAGGCCCATCCCCCTGCCACTCACACAACAGAGATCACTTATTGCTCTGACAAGAGGTTTCAACTAGCTATTTGCATTTGAGGTCTGGTTCAACAAGAACCGTTCATATGAACACCAAACACATTGAGACATTATTTTGACTATAATAAAGAAGTTTAAAAGTGTATTGTTAGAAAAATGGAACTGCCTGCAGAGCAGACACAACTAAAAAGGGAGTATCAATTAACATTGATTCTGGAAAATGTGTGTGGCATTGCAGGACCACGTACCAATAGCAGCATTTTAGCCAAAGACTGTTATACCATCTGTCTAAGTCTGTTTTATAAATGTGCAATCAGCCAAAAACACAACTATATAAAAGGCATTGGCAACTTGCTATCATTCTGAAAAACAAGCTATAGGCTAACATGCTGTTCAAACCGTGGGAGACAGACAGAAGTGTTCGTAATTAAACTGTTCAACCATGTATGCTAGCAAATAGATCCACCTTGGCTAAACTTGAAATATAAAGATTCCTACAGTGGGTTCAGAATGTATTTGACTTTTTCCAGATTGTTACATTACAGCCTTATTCTAAAATAGATTAAATAGTTTTTCCATCATCAAACTACACACAATAACCCCATACTGACATCGCAATACCCCCATACTGACATCGCAATACCCCCATACTGACATCGCAATACCCCCATACTGACATCGCAATACCCCCATACTGACATCGCAATACCCCCATACTGACATCGCAATACCCCCATACTGACATCGCAATACCCCCATACTGACATCGCAATACCCCCATACTGACATCGCATACTGACATCACAATACCCCCATACTGACATCGCAATACCCCCATACTGACATCACAATACCCCCATACTGACATCACAATACCCCCATACTGACATCACAATACCCCCATACTGACATCACAATACCCCATACTGACATCAATACCCCCATACTGACATCGCAATACCTCGTAATTACAAAGCAAAAACAAGGTTTAATTTTTTTGCACATTTATTAAAAGTAAAAATATCACATTTACATAAGTATTCCGACTCTTTACTCAGTACTTTGCTGAAGCACATTTGGCAAAGATTACAGCCTCGAGTCTTCTTGGCTACAAGCTTGGCACACCTGTATTTGGGAAGTTTCTCCCATTCTTTTCTGCAGATCCTCTCAAGCTCTGTCAGGTTGGATGGGGAGCGTCGCGGCACAGCTATTTTCAGGTCTCTCCAGAGACGTTCGATTGGGTTCAAGTCCGGGCTCTGGATTGGCCACTCAAATACATTCAGAGACTTGTCCCGAAGCCACTCCTGTGTTGTCTTGGCTGTGTGCTTAGGGCCGTTGTCCTGTTGGAAGGTGAACCTTCGCTCCAGTCTGAGGTCCTGAGCGCTCTGGAGCAGGTTTTCATCAAGGATCTCTCTGTACATTGCACCATTCATCTTTCCCTCGATCCTGACTAGTCTCCCAGTTCCTGCCGCTGAAAAACATCCCCACAGCTTGATGCTGCCACCACCATGCATCACCGTAGGGTTGGTGCCAGGTTTCCTCCAAACATGTCGCTCGGCATTCAGGCCAAATAGTACAATCTTGGTTTCATCAGACCAGAGAATCTTGTTTCTCATGGTCAGAATCCTTTAGGTGCCTTTTGGCAAACTCTAAGTGGGCTGTCATGTGCCTTTTACTGAGAAGTGTCTTCCGTCTGGCCACTCTACCATAAAGGCCTGATTGGTGGAGTGCTGCAGAGATGGTTGTCCTTCTGGAAGGTTCTCCCATCTCCCCAGAGGAACCCCCCTCTGGAATGTATTCTGATGATCAATGGAAACAGGATGCCTCAGAGCTCAATTTCGAGTCTCATAGCAAAGGGTACGAATACTTGTCAATAAGGTATCTGTTTTTTTTATTTTAAATACATTAGCAAAACTATTTTGATAAAATAATGACATAATTAGTGGGTCTTATGGTTGTGGAAGGCTTATATTTAGCCTAGGTATAATTTTACAAGCCCTGAAATCATTCGATTTTCCCCGACTGTTTGAAAGACAGTGTACATGACCTTTAAAAATGGTACAAAGCTTATTTAGAGAAAACAAAAAAAATATATATATTTTTTATTAGATCTTGTAAATCGCCTATAAGTTTGGATTATTTAGGCCAGAATCGCCCTTCTTTGAACCCTCCATGTTGTCCCCAGAGGTCAGACCTCATCCGGTTAGCTTCACTACACTCAATTGAATTAGAGAGGAAATGGTCTTAATGGAGGAGCTTGTACACAACGGTAGTGTAGTGCTGCAGTAAAGGAGGAGGGGGGAAGGAACTAAGGACTGTGGGTAACTTCTGTCAGTCATCTATGTCCCTTTGAACTCAAGATAGTTAAAGATCAACAGACACATGTTACACTTGGTAGATCCCACCACAGCTGCCACCAAAAACCTACAAATAAAACACTTTTTTCATGTGTCCCAAATACAATACAGGAAGTGTACTTGGTAGACTATATCCCTTGTGCAAGGCATTAGTTAGCCAAGGAGTGGGTGTTTCCAAAATGGCCCTCTGTTCCCTCCATCAGGTCTGGAGCCTGCTGCTTTTCTGTTCTACCTGATCATTAATTGCACCCACCTGGTGTCACAGGTCCTAAATCAGTTCCTGATTCGGGTGTGGGAACAATGCAGAGAGAGAGAGAAAAAAAAAACACACAGTGGAACTTGCTTTGGAGGTCAAGAGTTGAGTTTGAGGGGCCCTATATAGTGCACTACTTTTGACCAGAGGCAAATAGGCCCTGGTCAAAAGTAGTGCACTATAGAGGGAATAGGGTGCCATTAGGGCTCTCCTCCTCCCTCTCCAGGGGGTGAATCACATAAGAATCATTCAGCTGGACTGAGGCTGCTAGAGGTCACTGCTCAGTTAGCAGGCTAACAAGGGGACACAGACCGACAATGTGACTTGCCGTACCACAGGAAACACTGTGTGCCTGGACACACTGCCAAGACCATCTACTACTAGATTAACTATGAAATCGTTAACATTACAGAGTTCATATGGACTCACTGCCAAGACCATCTACTACTAGATTAACTATGAAATCACTAACATTACAGAGTTCATATGGACTCACTGCCAAGACCATCTACTACTAGATTAACTATGAAATCATTAACATTACAGAGTTCATATGGACTCACTGCCAAGACCATCTACTACTAGATTAACTATGAAATCAAGAACATTACCATCTACTACCATCTACTACTAGATTAACTATGAAATCATTAACATTACAGAGTTCATATGGACTCACTGCCAAGACCATCTACTACTAGATTAACTATGAAATCACTAACATTACAAAGTTCATATGGACTCACTGCCAAGACCATCTACTACATTAACTATGAAATCATTAACATTACAGAGTTCATATGGACTCACTGCCAAGACCATCTCCTACTAGATTAACTATGAAATCACTAACATTACAGAGTTCATATGGACTCACTGCCAAGACCATCTCCTACTAGATTAACTATGAAATCATTAACATTACAGAGTTCATATGGACTCACTGCCAAGACCATCTACTACTAGATTAACTATGAAATCATTAACATTACAGAGTTCATATGGACTCACTGCCAAGACCATCTACTACTAGATTAACTATGAAATCATTAACATTACAGAGTTCATATGGACACACTGCCAAGACCATCTCCTAGACTACCTCATTAACATTACAGAGTTCATATGGACACACTGCCAAGACCATCTCCTAGACTACCTCATTAACATTGCAGAGTTCATATGGACACACTGCCAAGACCATCTCCTAGACGACCTCATTAACATTACAGAGTTCATATGGACACACTGCCAAGACCATCTCCTAGACTACCTCATTAACATTACAGAGTTCATATGGACACACTGCCAAGACCATCTCCTAGACGACCTCATTAACATTACAGAGTTCATATGGACACACGTTCAACAACAACAAAAAACTAAGAAAAAACAACAACATTTAAACAAATTACTTATGAGACAGTGATTTCTAGACAAAATGGCGGACATAGCTACTTACGTTTCTTAATTTGATTAATAACCAAATTTAAAAGCAATCTTTATACTATGAGGCCTAGTCATTTAGTATATCCAAATAGCCTGGAGGTTCAACCTACTGACTTCACTCTAGTCACATGTATGCGTACAGTATGACCAATTTCAGTGCTTTAAGTAAACAATCACTTCCTCTTCCCGAGTAGGCCTGGCCTGTACATAACCATCAGATAAGATGACTGTCGTCTACTACAGGATGAGAGAAATACTGCCGTTGTCTGGTTCAAATCCGTTGACCTAGGCTTATGTTCAATCATTTCCCCTACATTCTGTGACCAACATCAGTGGTGTGTTCACTAGGAAGCAAAACAGGGAGGGGACCTTCGTGAATCTGTCCAATAAAAAAAAAGTGTTTTTGGTAGCAAAACGTTTTCAGTTTGCTTAGGTTTGGACGAATGATTACTACACCCCAGATAACAATACAAGTACTGTTGTTTAGGGCCTGACCTAATACTCTGGTTCAAATCCCAGACTAGGCCCCACCCCCACTTCTCTTTCTCTGCCCTACAGCAAGGAGAGAGCTACATGTGCTGGGGGCCACACAGTCTGGAGGGAGACAAAGCTGCACGTGCTGGGGGGACCACACAGGTCACAGTCTGGAGGGAGACAGAGCTGCATGTGCTGGGGGGCCACACAGGTCACAGTCTGGAGGGAGACAGAGCTGCATGTGCTGGGGGGGACCACACAGGTCACAGTCTGGAGGGAGACAGAGCTGCATGTGCTGGGGGGACCACACAGGTCACAGTCTGGAGGGAGACAGAGCTGCATGTGCTGGGGGGACCACACAGGTCACAGTCTGGAGGGAGACAGAGCTGCATGTGCTGGGGGGACCACAGGTCACAGTCTGGAGGGAGACAGAGCTGCATGTGCTGGGGGGACCACACAGGTCACAGTCTGGAGGGAGACAGAGCTGCATGTGCTGGGGGCCACACAGGTCACAGTCTGGAGGGAGACAGAGCTGCATGTGCTGGGGGGACCACACAGGTCACAGTCTGGAGGGAGACAGAGCTGCATGTGCTGGGGGCCACACATGTCACAGTCTGGAGGGAGACAGAGCTGCATGTGCTGGGGGACCACACAGGTCACAGTCTGGAGGGAGACAGAGCTGCATGTGCTTGGGGGGACCACACAGGTCACAGTCTGGAGGGAGACAGAGCTGCATGTGCTGGGGGGGCCACACATGTCACAGTCTGGAGGGAGACAGAGCTGCATGTGCTGGGGGACCACACAGGTCACAGTCTGGAGGGAGACAGAGCTGCATGTGCTGGGGGACCACACAGGTCACAGTCTGGAGGGAGACAGAGCTGCATGTGCTGGGGGGACCACACAGGTCACAGTCTGGAGGGAGACAGAGCTGCATGTGCTGGGGGGACCACACAGGTCACAGTCTGGAGGGAGACAGAGCTGCATGTGCTGGGGGGGACCACACAGGTCACAGTCTGGAGGGAGACAGAGCTGCATGTGCTGGGGGGGACCACACAGGTCACAGTCTGGAGGGAGACAGAGCTGCATGTGCTGGGGGGACCACACAGGTCACAGTCTGGAGGGAGACAGAGCTGCATGTGCTGGGGGGCCACACAGGTCACAGTCTGGAGGGAGACAGAGCTGCATGTGCTGGGGGGACCACACAGGTCACAGTCTGGAGGGAGACAGAGCTGCATGTGCTGGGGGGCCACACAGGTCACAGTCTGGAGGGAGACAGAGCTGCATGTGCTGGGGGGACCACACAGTCTGGAGGGAGACAGAGCTGCATGTGCTGGGGGGACCACACAGGTCACAGTCTGGAGGTGCATGTGCTGGGGGGACCACACAGGTCACAGTCTGGAGGGAGACAGAGCTGCATGTGCTGGGGGGCCACACAGGTCACAGTCTGGAGGGAGACAGAGCTGCATGTGCTGGGGGGCCACACATGTCACAGTCTGGAGGGAGACAGAGCTGCATGTGCTGGGGGACCACACAGGTCACAGTCTGGAGGGAGACAGAGCTGCATGTGCTGGGGGGCCACACAGGTCACAGTCTGGAGGGAGACAGAGCTGCATGTGCTGGGGGGCCACACAGGTCACAGTCTGGAGGGGGGGGCTGCTGTGAGGGAGTCTAATGTACCGGTTCATCTTCACCAGTTAAACCATTATGAATCGCCTTAACCCGTGATCATGACTCTCCATTCCATTACACAAGAATAATTGGACGAAGGCGTCTTCTGTACAGGGGGGTTTTGATGAGACGCCGACTTGCGATTCGGTTTCGGGAAGAATAAGGATCTTATCTTTCAATGAAACAAAAGGTTAATTAAAAACACAGTTATAGGGGTTTGGCTTCCCACACGGCAGTATTTCCATGTTACAGCGCTTGTTTACGGAAAACAGACTGACGACAGCTAATTAGCCATCTGTGTCTCTGTACACCTGTGTGTAAACTGAAGACAGTGTGGACTACCTGTGTTAGCCATCTGTCTCTGTACACCTGTGTGTAAACTGAAGACAGTGTGGACTACCTGTGTTAGCCATCTGTCTCTGAACACCTGTGTGTAAACAGAAGACAGTGTCGACTACCTGTGTTAGCAATCTGTGTGTCTGTACACCTGTGTAAACTGAAGACAGTGTAGACTACCTGTGTTAGCCATCTGTCTCTGAACACCTGTGTGTAAACTGAAGACAGTGTGGATTACCTGTGGTAGCCATCTGTCTCTGAACACCTGTGTGTAAACAGAAGACAGTGTAGACTACCTGTGTTAGCCATCTGTGTGTCTGTACCCCTGTGTGTAAACTGAAGACAGTGTAGACTACCTGTGTTAGCCATCTGTCTCTGAACACCTGTGTGTAAACTGAAGACAGTGTAGACTACCTGTGTTAGCCAACTGTCTCTGAACACCTGTGTGTAAACAGAAGACAGTGTAGACTACCTGTGTTAGCCATCTGTGTCTCTGAACACCTGTGTGTAAACTGAAGACAGTGTAGACTACCTGTGTTAGCCATCTGTCTCTGAACACCTGTGTGTAAACAGAGGACAGTGTGGACTACCTGTGTTAGCCATCTGTCTCTGAACACCTGTGTGTAAACTGAAGACAGTGTAGACTACCTGTGTTAGCCAACTGTCTCTGAACACCTGTGTGTAAACAGAGGACAGTGTGGACTACCTGTGTTAGCCATCTGTCTCTGTACACCTGTGTGTAAACTGAAGACAGTGTAGACTACCTGTGTTAGCCATCTGTGTCTCTGTACACCTGTGTGTAAACTGAAGACAGTGTGGATTACCTGTGTTAGCCATCTGTCTCTGAACACCTGTGTGTAAACTGAAGACAGTGTGGATTACCTGTGTTAGCCATCTGTGTCTCTGTACACCTGTGTGTAAACTGAAGACAGTGTGGATTACCTGTGTTAGCCATCTGTGTCTCTGTACACCTGTGTGTAAACTGAAGACAGTGTGGATTACCTGTGTTAGCCATCTGTCTCTGTACACCTGTGTGTAAACAGAAAAAGAGACCCAGAAATACAAACCTGTTGGTACTGAAACACACTGTTGGCTACAAATGAGTTAAAAGCAGTTATAACAGTGTACAGTAAGTGGTATTTTGTATTTGTGAAATTCTTTTTTTGGCATGATATCAAAAGTAGAGGGATTTATGTTGTTTCAAGAACAGTATCGCAATTGAGAATCGATTCACGTTTAGTGGGAGTATTTGGCTGTTTTGCCTCCCAGAGCCAATTGACCTGTAAAGTGTCACATCCTTGGACTATACAGAGTAAAGCTAGACTCTTATTGGACGAGGAAAGCCCCTGAATCACACCTAAATGTCTGGTCTTTGTATGCTTGATGATATGTTTTAATGTACACAAAGCTGCAAACTAAATCTCCCCGTACAGGGAAATAAATCACTACCCATCTTAGTGTGTAACTGATAAAGTAGCCGATACAATTAAACCACTCCCTTTACGGTTCATTGGAAGCTGGGTAAAACTTCACATCAACAGTTTGGCCTGTTAGGAGATTCCACCTCCTCCTCAAAGAACCGTAGGCCCTTCGCTTATTACACTAATAGTTTCACTTGTTCTTCACACATCACAGACACACGGTGTGTGTGTTTGTACACAAAAACGGGATCATTGTGAAAACGTCAATACTAACGTGATTAGAAGTTGGTGGAAAAACTTTAAAACTTCTCTACATATCAGTTGGACGAAGTAAACCTATAAATAATAGTCGTAGCCATTTGTTTTACCAATAATGTGAAAGCTTAAAAGCCTTCTAAAAGAACAGTCCTGGGGGTTCCTGAGCATGTCTCTTGTCTCCAGGGTGTTCAGTGGGAAGTTACAACACACAGAAACATTTGACTCGAGGTCACACGCTTCCTTTCCAGCTACTCCAACGGTGTGTTATCGTAAATGGCAACCAACACCTGCAGTAAAACAACGACCAAATAAATATAACTGGTGTTGTTGTTTTTTAAATCTCCTAAACTCGTCCCGACGTTCGCCAACATTCAATGTATTTTACCCCCCACCACCACCTCCTCCTCCTCCTCCAACCCCCTCCACGTTTCTTTTTTCTTGTGTTGTATTCAACTACTCACCCGCCAGTCTGACGACTGTTCAGTTCCAAAGTAACCGCCACAAACTACTTCAATCCTCACCAAGGATGACCCCGTCGAATAAAACCCCGTGTCCTGGGCCAGATCCAAGAAACCAGAGGCTTGAAACAATAATCAGGCAGTCACTTTACCCTTCAGCTGCCTGCCTGCTACACAGGCGAACGACCACTTGCCTCAACAAAAGACGGCCCTGCCTGGGCTCACTTTTGCTCGTGTAATCACGTAATAATGTCCGAGGCATCCGTTCCCGAAAACACACGGTTGCCTCCGTTTTCCCTGGGTTTTTTTCGCGGTGGTGTAGCTTCTTGATATCTTGCGTATGAAAAAAAAAAGTATATTGTTTGTATCGAGTGCTCCGGTTCCAGGGAATCAGTGAGTTCTCCGTTCGTTCACAGACTCTGCTTCCTTTTTCCACACACACTCTCCCTCCTCCTCCTCGCTCCCCTTTCATATGCACACATTACACGTTCCGTTTCTCCGTAGGCTGGAGCACCCTTCAGCTGTTCAACAGACGCATCCACATGGCTGAGCTAGTCTTTATTTAACCAGACACTAGTTTAAGAGCCCCCCCCCCTCAACACTAAAACACCGAGCAAAACTAAAACATGAGCTGGATTCTAATGATCGACGGTCGAGTCGGGGACAAAGGAGAGACGAGGAACGATCCCGGGTACGTTTAGGTTGATGATTTCTGATAGTAACCCGTTGGGGATTATGGTGTTATAGAAGAACCAATAAAAAAAACAACGGCAAACAAAACGTACTGCACAACCACCAGTATGTGATGTATCACTACCGGGCAAGATCAAACGTTCACTAACACGGCAATGATACTGACGAGCCTCTCGCTGCTACACACAGCAGCACCCCAATCAATCCCCCGCCTTCACATTACGGCCCTGCTTAATCAATACGAACACACTGAATACAAAAGAAACTATTGTTAACCCCTATATACAGATTTGAAATGCATCTGCCATCCACTAACAGCCTACGTGTTTACTGTTAAGATGTATTATAATGAACGTGGTGGGGACATGAAGTAGGAGATTACAATATTGGTGTTTGATTAATGATCAGCGTTAAAAAAACAAAAACAACATGGAGATGACAGAGAGAGGTGATGTGAAATTCACGTTAGGTAATGTTAGGATCCTGTGTGTGCGGCTCTCTGGCTTAATGCCTATTCTCCCTCATTTGCATTTGTAGATAATAAATTAATTAGACTCTCCAGCCCGTTCCGAGTGGCAAGAAGACAGAAATGTTTCTAAAATGCTGAGTTGCCATCGACAAGTCCAACAGTAATGTTCGGCAGTCAAGGCCATTTGGTTTGATTTAATACAATAATTTATCAAATATAAGTGTTCCTCTGCCTGTCTTCCAAGGGATTCAATGTTTTGCTTAAATGTTGTTTAAAAAAAATAACAACAAATACTGTTTTGTCATCACAATCTGAAGGAGAAAACCCATTGCACCCTTTGCTGGGGTACATCTGAGACCAACCCTGGGGTACATCTGAGGCCAACCCTGGGGTACATCTGAGGCCAACCCTGGGGTACATCTGAGGCCAACCCTGGGGTACATCTGAGACCAACCCTGGGGTACATCTGAGACCAACCCTGGGGTACATCTGAGGCCAACCCTGGGGTACATCTGAGACCAACCCTGGGGTACATCTGAGGCCAACCCTGGGGTACATCTGAGGCCAACCCTGGGGTACATCTGAGGCCAACCCTGGGGTACATCTGATGCCAACCCTGGGGTACATCTGAGACCAACCCTGGGGTACATCTGAGACCAACCCTGGGGTAGATCTGAGGCCAACCCTGGGGTACATCTGAGGCCAACCCTGGGGTACATCTGAGGCCAACCCTGGGGTACATCTGAGTCCAACCGTGGGGTACATCTGAGGCCAACCCTGGGGTACATCTGAGACCAACCCTGGCGTACATCTGAGACCAACCCTGGGGTACATCTGAGACCAACATCTTCTCCTGTTTCTATATGTATGTTTACATGTTATGCCAGCACTCTTCTCAGAGGTGCTAAGTACTCTCGGCCAGGAAACGGTACAGGTGTGTCCATACCCTAAATCCTATAATTAAAATGTGACCCCCCCCCTCAACTCCACCCCAGCCAAATACAAAAACAAAGCTGCACCTGACACTGAGTCAAATTAGACATGCCTTAAAATAGGTGATTTCATTTCATTTTCTTAAAAATAAAAATAACAAAAGCAATAACCCACCCCATTGTCCAAAATGGACACAGCAGAGAGGCAACGCTGCAGATCAATAGCTACGGAGTTGTGTGTGGAGGTCATTTATTTTGCTACAAAACATGTTGCGTGTCTCCTTTCAAAAGGAGAGCGTGTCCCCTCTCCACTGTTCCCAGACTAGAGACCCCTCCCCACTGTTCCCAGACTAGAGACTAGAGACCCCTCCCCACTGTTCCCAGACTAGAGACTAGAGACTCCTCCCCACTGTTCCCAGACTAGAGACTAGAGACTCCTCCCCACTGCTCCCAGACTAGAGACCCCTCCCCACTGTTCCCAGCCCAGAGACTCCTCCCCACTGTTCCCAGACTAGAGACTTAGAGACCCCTCCCCACTGTTCCCAGCCCAGAGACCCCTCCCCACTGTTCCCAGACTAGAGACTAGAGACCCCTCCCCACTGTTCCCAGCCCAGAGACCCCTCCCCACTGTTCCCAGACTAGAGACTAGAGACCCCTCCCCACTGTTCCCAGACTAGAGACCCCTCCCCACTGTTCCCAGACTAGAGACTAGAGACCCCTCCCCACTGTTCCCAGCCTAGAGACCCCTCCCACTGTTCCCAGCCCAGAGACCCCTCCCCACTGTTCCCAGACTAGAGACTAGAGACCCCTCCCCACTGTTCCCAGCCCAGAGACCCCTCCCCACTGTTCCCAGACTAGAGACCCCTCCCCACTGTTCCCAGACTAGAGACCCCTCCCCACTGTTCCCAGACTAGAGACCCCTCCCCACTGTTCCCAGACTAGAGACTAGAGACCCCTCCCCACTGTTCCCAGACTAGAGACTAGAGACCCCTCCCCACTGTTCCCAGACTAGAGACTAGAGACCCCTCCCCACTGTTCCCAGACTAGAGACCCCTCCCCACTGTTCCCAGACTAGAGACCCCTCCCCACTGTTCCCAGACTAGAGACTAGAGACCCCTCCCCACTGTTCCCAGCCCAGAGACCCCTCTCCACTGTTCCCAGCCCAGAGACCCCTCCCCACTGTTCCCAGACTAGAGACCCCTCCCCACTGTTCCCAGCCCAGAGACCCCTCTCCACTGTTCCCAGCCCAGAGACCCCTCCCCACTGTTCCCAGCCCAGAGACCCCTCCCCACTGTTCCCAGACTAGAGACTAGAGACCCCTCCCCACTGTTCCCAGACTAGAGACCCCTCCCCACTGTTCCCAGCCCAGAGACCCCTCTCCACTGTTCCCAGCCCAGAGACCCCTCCCCACTGTTCCCAGCCCAGAGACCCCTCCCCACTGTTCCCAGACTAGAGACTAGAGACCCCTCCCCACTGTTCCCAGACTAGAGACCCCTCCCCACTGTTCCCAGACTAGAGACCCCTCCCCACTGTTCCCAGACTAGAGACTAGAGACCCCTCCCCACTGTTCCCAGACTAGAGACCCCTCCCCACTGTTCCCAGACTAGAGACTAGAGACCCCTCCCCACTGTTCCCAGACTAGAGACTAGAGACCCCTCCCCACTGTTCCCAGACTAGAGACCCCTCCCCACTGTTCCCAGACTAGAGACCCCTCCCCACTGTTCCCAGACTAGAGACCCCTCCCCACTGTTCCCAGACTAGAGACTAGAGACCCCTCCCCACTGTTCCCAGACTAGAGACTAGAGACCCCTCCCCACTGTTCCCAGCCCAGAGACCCCTCCCCACTGTTCCCAGCCCAGAGACCCCTCCCCACTGTTCCCAGACTAGAGACTAGAGACCCCTCCCCACTGTTCCCAGACTAGAGACCCCTCCCCACTGTTCCCAGACTAGAGACCCCTCCCCACTGTTCCCAGACTAGAGACCCCTCCCCACTGTTCCCAGACTAGAGACTAGAGACCCCTCCCCACTGTTCCCAGCCCAGAGACCCCTCTCCACTGTTCCCAGACTAGAGACCCCTCCCCACTGTTCCCAGACTAGAGACTAGAGACCCCTCCCCACTGTTCCCAGCCCAGAGACCCCTCCCCACTGTTCCCAGACTAGAGACCCCTCCCCACTGTTCCCAGACTAGAGACTAGAGACCCCTCCCCACTGTTCCCAGACTAGAGACTAGAGACTCCTCCCCACTGTTCCCAGCCCAGAGACCCCTCTCCACTGTTCCCAGACTAGAGACCCCTCCCCACTGTTCCCAGACTAGAGACTAGAGACCCTCCCCACTGTTCCCAGCCCAGAGACCCCTCCCCACTGTTCCCAGACTAGAGACCCCTCCCCACTGTTCCCAGACTAGAGACTAGAGACCCCTCCCCACTGTTCCCAGACTAGAGACCCCTCCCCACTGTTCCCAGCCCAGAGACCCCTCCCCACTGTTCCCAGACTAGAGACCCCTCCCCACTGTTCCCAGACTAGAGACCCCTCCCCACTGTTCCCAGACTAAAGACCCCTCCCCACTGTTCCCAGACTAGAGACTAGAGACCCCTCCCCACTGCTCCCAGACTAGAGATTAGAGACCCCTCCCCACTGTTCCCAGACTAGAGACTAGAGACCCCTCCCCACTGTTCCCAGACTAGAGACTAGAGACCCCTCCCCACTGTTCCCAGACTAAAGACCCCTCCCCACTGTTCCCAGACTAGAGACTAGAGACCCCTCCCCACTGCTCCCAGACTAGAGATTAGAGACCCCTCCCCACTGTTCCCAGACTAGAGACTAGAGACCCCTCCCCACTGTTCCCAGCCCAGAGACTCCTCCCCACTGTTCCCAGCCCAGAGACCCCTCCCCACTGTTCCCAGCCCAGAGACCCCTCCCCACTGTTCCCAGACTAGAGACCCCTCCCCACTGTTCCCAGCCCAGAGACCCCTCCCCACTGTTCCCAGACTAGAGACCCCTCCCCACTGTTCCCAGACTAGAGACCCCTCCCCACTGTTCCCAGCCCAGAGACTCCTCCCCACTGTTCCCAGCCCAGAGACCCCTCCCCACTGTTCCCAGCCCAGAGACCCCTCCCCACTGTTCCCAGCCCAGAGACTCCTCCCCACTGTTCCCAGACTAGAGACCCCTCCCCACTGTTCCCAGCCCAGAGACTCCTCCCCACTGTTCCCAGCCCAGAGACTCCTCCCCACTGTTCCCAGCCCAGAGACCCCTCCCCACTGTTCCCAGACTAGAGACCCCTCCCCACTGTTCCCAGACTAGAGACCCCTCCCCACTGTTCCCAGACTAGAGACCCCTCCCCACTGTTCCCAGACTAGAGACCCCTCCCCACTGTTCCCAGACTAGAGACCCCTCCCCACTGTTCCCAGCCCAGAGACTCCTCCCCACTGTTCCCAGCCCAGAGACCCCTCCCCACTGTTCCCAGACTAGAGACCCCTCCCCACTGTTCCCAGACTAGAGACCCCTCCCCACTGTTCCCAGCCCAGAGACCCCTCCCCACTGTTCCCAGCCCAGAGACCCCTCCCCACTGTTCCCAGACTAGAGACCCCTCCCCACTGTTCCCAGACTAGAGACCCCTCCCCACTGTTCCCAGACTAGAGACTAGAGACCCCTCCCCACTGTTCCCAGCCCAGAGACTCCTCCCCACTGTTCCCAGCCCAGAGACCCCTCCCCACTGTTCCCAGCCCAGAGACCCCTCCCCACTGTTCCCAGCCCAGAGACCCCTCCCCACTGTTCCCAGCCCAGAGACCCCTCCCCACTGTTCCCAGCCCAGAGACCCCTCCCCACTGTTCCCAGCCCAGAGACCCCTCCCCACTGTTCCCAGCCCAGAGACCCCTCCCCACTGTTCCCAGCCCAGAGACCCCTCCCCACTGTTCCCAGCCCAGAGACCCCTCCCCACTGTTCCCAGCCCAGAGACCCCTCCCCACTGTTCCCAGCCCAGAGACCCCTCCCCACTGTTCCCAGCCCAGAGACCCCTCCCCACTGTTCCCAGCCCAGAGAATAGAGACCCCTCCCCACTGTTCCCAGCCCAGAGACTAGAGACCCTCCCCACTGTTCCCAGCCCAGAGACTAGAGACCCCTCCCCACTGTTCCCAGACTAGAGACCCCTCCCCACTGTTCCCAGCCCAGAGACCCCTCCTCTGTAATCTACCAGAGGGCTGGTAAACTGTCCCCAGCCCAGTCTAAAGACCCCTCCCCACTGTTCCCAGCCCAGAGACCCCTCCTCTGTAATCTACCAGAGGGCTGGTAAACTGTCCCCAGCCCAGTCTAAAGACCCCTCCCCACTGTTCCCAGCCCAGAGACCCCTCCTCTGTAATCTACCAGAGGGCTGGTAAACTGTCCCCAGCCCAGTCTAAAGACCCCTCCCCTGTGATCCACACACAGTCCCTCTCTTTCACCGACGTACTCGCACTGCGTGACATGCATGGTTGACTCCCCTATCGAGATTACATTTCAAAGCACAATTCAGAAATAGAGCAGAAACCAAACTCATAGCCTCCCTCCATCTATACAAACACAATGAACAGATGCATTCAACCAAGCAATAGCCCATCTCACCATTTAAGTGAGAAAACGCAAAGTGCTGGCATGTTTCAGTTTACAACATTAGCCTTTTATGTGTGACCTGAAACAGCAGAGTGAGGGTAAACACTGCAGAGAGTCCCCTGGTTGCTGTGGATTGCTGTTCTACCAGGGTTGTATTCATTGGGGCAGACCGTAGCAAAAACGTGGACCACTTCAGGTAGTCCCTGCTGTTTCAGTTCAGTTATATTTTGGTTTGGTGCCTAATTAACAAGGGCTCGGCTCTCTCACTACCTTATGCCCCCACATCCCCCACCTCCTCTGTTTACCACATGACTCTGTCAAGTTGGCCACCATTAAGCACTAGGTAATGAAAAGAGACAAGCAGTGCAGTCAGCGCACTCCACATTCTCCAGGCCCCAGCATGCATCTGGGAAGCTGACCACATCTATTCCAGCAGCCCATCACAATGCCTTCTCTCCCTGAGCAGTGAGTAGATGGCTGGGCTATACTGCATCTGATGCAGTGTCTCGTCTTGTCCGCCCCCCCATGTGAAGAAAACAGGTTACTTTGTTGTTACTACCATTGTTTTGAATTCAGTGGATGTGAATATCAACATGATTGTGCTTTTACACACAAAAGAGAAATTCTACATTACATATGATGTTATATTTCCATGTGGAATTCAGGGGAGGGGGGGGGTGCAATCTCTTGTCGAAGCAAGTTAAAACACACAAGCAGTAAGGAACAACAAAAGACTCATATACCAACTGCCGTTTTTCAATATTACAAATAAATCCTTCGGACACAACATGGACATTAAGTGTAGCCACATAAAAGCCAGCAAGTGTCGCAGACAGAATTCAACAGACGTGTGTGTGTGTGTGTGTGTGTGTGTGTGTGTGTGTGTGTGTGTGTGTGTGTGTGTGTGTGTGTGTGTGTGTGTGTGTGTGTGTGTGTGTGTGTGTGTGTGTGTGTGTGTGTGTGTGTGTGTGTGTGTGTGTGTGTGTGTGTGTGTGTGTGTGTGTGTGTGTGTGTGTGTGTGTGTGTGTGTGTGTGTGTGTGTGTGTGTGTGTGAATGACAAAGACCAGTCATTTTATTCCCTGTGTGTCAGCCATCAACATTTTGTATCTGTACTCTCTTATTCTCATTAAAAACATTATGACACAAAAGGCAGTGCTGCTGATGCACCAAAATGTTTTTAAACTGGAGAAAAACAAGCTGTCCTAAAGGAGACACTCTTCACTCGGTAGAGAGAGGGGGGGGTGGAGGGAGAGAGAGGGGAAGTGGAGGGAGAGGGGGGAAGTGGAGGGAGAGAGGGCGAGAGAGAGAGAGGCGAGAGAGAGAGGGCAAGAGAGAGAGGGCAAGAGAGAGAGGGCAAGAGAGTGAATTGGAGAGAGCGAGAGAGAGAGAGAGGGTGAATTGGAGGGAGGGAGAGAGGGTGAATTGGAGGGAGGGAGAGAGGGTGAATTGGAGGGAGGGAGAGGGGAGCGAGAGGGGAGAGGAGGGAGGAGAGGGGAGCGAGAGGGAGCAAGAGGGAGAGAGAGGGTGAATTGGAGGGCGAGAGAGAGAGAGAGAGAGAGAGAGAGAGAGAGGGGGCGAGAGAGAGGAGAGAGAGGTGAGGAGAGAGAGGGTGAATTGGAGAGAGAGAGAGAGGGTGAATTGGAGGGAGGGAGAGAGGGAGCGAGAGGGGCGAGAGGGAGCGAGAGGGAGCGAGAGGGGGAGAGAGGCGAGAAGGGGAGAGAGGCGGGAGGGGGAGAGAAAGTGCTGCTTGGCAATACAAATAAGTCAGCTATTGCTGAAACAACAGAGAAGGTGACATGGATGAGTCTCACACTAAATCCTTCCCCTGCTCTGTCGTTAACGAGGATATGTTGTTTGTGGTGACTAAAAGTCATCAGCGATTGGGTCGTCTCTAAACCAATCACAGTATCAAAGCCAATTGCGTACTTTAAAAACGCTGCTTCACACCCACGTGTGTTCTGGCACAACCCATTGGTTTCTGGGACTAATCAGACGGCCCGAATGTGTTGGCATTCGGTGAATGGTCTGGCAGTCAGATCCAGACTCCTCGAGGAGAATAAAACAAACGTCCGTGGCCGTATCGTTTCGGCTGGAGCGAGGAGTCTGGCAAACCTATTCCCTATCTATTCCCTGTTATAGTGCCTTGGGGCCCTGGTCAAAAGTAGTGCACTATATAGGGAATAGGGGGCAATATGAAACAGACCGAGACTTGGCAGTGAAGGCTCAGAGGCCCTGGCATTCTCAGCACTGAGATCTAATAACTCTATTTAATCCATTCACCAGGAATAAAACAGACAAGTTGAAAAGGATAGAGACAGCGACAGAGAGAGAGACACAGCGAGAGAGAGACACAGCGAGAGAGAGACACAGCGAGAGAGAGACACAGCGAGAGAGAGACACAGCGAGAGAGAGACACAGCGAGAGAGAGACACAGCGAGAGAGAGACACAGCGAGAGAGAGACACAGCGAGAGAGAGACAAAGCGAGAGAGAGACACAGCGAGAGAGAGACACAGCGAGAGAGAGACACAGCGAGAGAGAGAGACAGCGAGAGAGAGAGACAGCGAGAGAGAGACAAAGCGAGAGAGGTAGAGGGAGAGAGGTAGGGATAGAGAGAGGTGGGATAGAAGAGGTGGGATAGAAGAGAATGGATAGAAGAGGCTTTATTTTCCTCCAACACATGACTCAATCTTAACAAAGTAACAATTTTAAGCTGCAATATGTGAAACTTTTTGGGCGACTGAATTCACGCAGAAATTGTTGAAAGCAAGTCTAAGAAACTGTATATATTTTTCTATATGTGCTTTTCTAATGCTTCCCGTTCTTAAGTTTTGTTTTTGTGTCTTCTACTTTCGGTTTTGTACACCAGCTTCAAACACAATATTTTAGGTTATGGAAAATATATTTCACAGCAGGTTTAGATGGTACAATGATTCTCTATACTATACTTGCTTGTTTTGTCAAAAACTGAAATTCGGTGAACTGCTACAATTGTAGCAACCAGGAAATGGAGGACTGATTTCTGCATAATGCATCTTTACCTTGACAAGTAGGTACAATGTGGGGCTGCAGGGTAGCCTAGTGGTTAAACCCCCTGACAAGGTACAAATCTGTCGTTCTGCCCCTGAACAAGGCAGTTAACCCACTGTTCCTAGGCCATCATTGAAAATAAGAATTTGTTCTTAACTGACTTGCCTCGTTAAATAAAGGTTAAATTAAAAAAATGTAATAATATAGTCATCTTGACCCCCAAATGGCTCCCTATATAGTGCACTACTTTAGACTAGAGCCTTATTCCCTATATAGTGCCCTACTTTTGACCAGAGCCCTATTCCCTATATAGTGCACTACTTTGACCAGAGCCCTATTCCCTATATAGTGCACTACTTTGACCAGAGCCCTATTCCCTATATAGTGCACTACTTTGACCAGAGCCCTATGGTGTATTACATATAGAAGAGGGCCCATTTGAGACAGACAGTCAGATATAGGCCGATACATTGGAATTGCATTATCATAAGCTTTCAATTCATTTGGATTCCAGGTGTAGTCAGACAATATTTGTAATATTTTAAGTTAAAGGTTCCTCTGAATGACGCACACTAAAACACTGTTGGGTTGTTCATTGGATCCAACATTTCTTCATTTCTTTTAACTTCCTGGATTGTGTGTGTATTGTTTTGTATTGCTAGATGTTACTGCACTGTTGGAGGCTGGAAACATAAGCATTTAGCTGCATCTGCGATAACATCTGCAAATCGGTGTACGCAAACAAATAAACGTTTATTTGATTTTATTTGACGTAGGCCGTCTCTGCTGATAGGCCACCTTTTTTGTCAGGAAAAAGAAAAGAAAAGATTCAATTCATAATTTAAGTCCTTCCTGCCCTTTTAGCCTTCGTGGTGTCTTTGAGGAGCTACTTTACACGTTTACAAATCCAGATGAGAGGAGAGGAAGAGAAGAGTCTTACCAGACCAGTTACAACATCGACTGGTCCAAAATGTAGATGAGAGGAAAAGGGGAGGCAGCAACAACAAACAGCTCAGTTTATTTCATTTACAATGAAAGCCATTCAAGAGAAATAAAGCACTTTCAGACAAAACAAAATAATAATTGGATAAAATGTGGTTAGCTAGGTTGTATAAAGCTTGTGGAAATCAAGTGAGATTTACATAAAGGATCTCATTTCCATTTTCAAAATGGTGGTCGACCGTCAACATGAACTGAACAGGAGTTACCAGAACAACAGCTCAACACACAGATTAAAACGCTAGGAGAACCTCTATACACACACACACGGTGGTAGCAAACGACACCCTGAACGACAGAAGGTGACAAAAGCAGCGCTGAAAATCAATCTAGGCTTTAAAACAAACCCCACTAGACAAAGACTGAAACAATCCCCATTCACACACGCTAATTACTGTGGTTTCAAACCAAGCATTTTATAGTGGGATCATTATGAGTTTAGAAAAGCCTGACGGGGAAGGGAAGCTATTCCACGGAATGTTGTATTATACTTCAGAAATAGGTTTTTTATTTTTATTTATTTTTTTATCTCAAATGGCACCCTATTCCCTATTTGGTGCACTACCTTAGACCAGTTTTGGTCTAAAGTAGTGCACTATATAGGGAATAGGGTGTCATTTGGGAAGTACACATAGCTATCTTGTTTACTTTGCCATTCACAGTCACATTTGGCAAGCTCACTCACAGTACCACTCTGAACCAAAACCAAGACACACATTCATGGTGTTTGTTCATGTCCCAGCCAAGCCACACAAACGAACGCAGGAGAACTCGCTTCCCAACACAGCAGCCATTCTGGTAAAACTGTTGAGTGTGAAGCGAAGTAGATAAGTAAAATATATAGATATATATTTCCAACTGGTTAGAAGAGAAGCTACCTGGGTAAACACATTGATTAAGTGGATGAATGGATATATGAACCAGTACACGTTAATTTTAATCCACCGTAATGAAAGAAAAAGCCATTGCTCATAGGTTAAAGGACAACCATTAACTCTAATGTTGTACTCACCTAGCTATTGATACATGTGGTTGTTCTGTTGTACTCACCTAGCTATTGATACATGTGGTTGTTCTGTTGTACTCACCTAGCTATTGATACATGTGGTTGTTCTGTTGTACTCACCTAAAAATATATCCCATTTAGCAGACGCTTTTGTCTCAAGCTACTGATACATATGGTTCCACTACTTTTACAGATGGGTGGCCCTACCAACTGATACATAGAAAAAGCCATTGCTCATAGGTTAAAGGACAACCATTAACTCTAATGTTGTACTCACCTAGCTATTGATACATGTGGTTGTTCTGTTGTACTCACCTAGCTACTGATACATATGGTTCTGTTGTACTCACCTAGCTACTGATACATATGGTTCTATTGTACTCACCTACCAACTGATACATATGGTTCTGTTGTACTCACCTAGCTACTGATACATATGGTTCTGTTGTACTCACCTAGCTACTGATACATATGGTTCTGTTGTACTCACCTAGCTATTGATGCATATGGTTGTTCTGTTGTACTCACCGAGCTATTAATACATATGGTTGTTCTGTTGCACTCACCTAGCTACTGATACTTGTATTTCTTTTATTTAACAAGACAAGTCCGTTAAGAATAAATACTTATTTTACAATGACGCCTACCCCGGCCAAACTCGGACGACGCTGGCCAATTGTGCGCCGCCCTATGGGACTCCCAATCACAGCCTGGAATCGCACCAGGTCTGTAGTGTAGTGACGCCTCTTGCACTGAGATGCAGTGCCTTAGACCGCTGTGCCACTCTGGAGCCCAACATACATATGTTGTTGTTCTAATGTTGTACTCCAGTAAGCCCCTGTCTGTCTCTCTAAGGTACTACTCCAGTAACCCCCGGTCTCTCTCTCTAAGGTACTACTCCAGTAAGCCCCTGTCTGTCTCTCTAAGGTACTACTCCAGTAAGCCTCCAATTTTCACATTCACAGAGACTAGAGCTGCACTCACATGAGCTGTGCGTCTCTGCGCGCGTCTGCCCCAATCTCTGTCCAGGCTAAAACAGGTCCCACAATCCCAGAAGAATAAAAGAGCAGTTCAGAGCAGCAATACAGAAAAACACTCTGAGGAGTGGGACTGTTGGTCACCAAGGGGACTGGGACTGTTGGTCACCAAAGGGACTGGGACTGTTGGTCACCAAGGGGACTGGGACTGTTGGTCAGCCTAAAGGGACTGGGACTGTTGGTCAGCCTAAAGGGACTGGGACTGTTGGTCAGCCTAAAGGGACTGGGACTGTTGGTCAGCCTAAAGGGACTGGGACTGTTGGTCAGCCTAAAGGGACTGGGACTGTTGGTCAGCCTAAAGGGACTGGGACTGTTCCTCACCTAAAGGGACTGGGAGTTCCTCAGCTAAGGGACTGGGACTGTTGGTCAGCCTAAAGGGACTGGGACTGTTGGTCAGCCTAAAGGGACTGGGACTGTTGGTCAGCCTAAAGGGACTGGGACTGTTGGTCAGCCTAAAGGGACTGGGACTGTTCCTCACTAAGGGGACTGTTCCTCACTAAGGGGACTGTTCGTCACTCAGGGGACTGGGACCGTTCGTCACTCAGGGGACTGGGACCGTTCCTCACTAAGGCGACTGGGACCGTTCCTCACTAAGGGGACTGGGACCGTTCCTCACTAAGGGGACTGGGACCGTTCCTCACTAAGGGGACTGGGACCGTTCCTCACTAAGGGGACTGGGACCGTTCCTCACTAAGGGGACTGGGACCGTTCCTCACTAAGGGAACTGGGACCGTTCCTCACTAAGGGGACTGGGACCGTTCCTCACTAAGGGGACTGGGACCGTTCCTCACTAAGGGGACTGGGACCGTTCCTCACTAAGGGGACTGGGACCGTTCCTCACTAAGGGGACTGGGACCGTTCCTCACTAAGGGGACTGGGACCGTTCCTCACTTTAAGTCTCGCCAAGCGGGTGAGACTGAGGATACGTCCCAAATGGCACCCTATTCCCTATTTAGTGCACTACCTTTGACCAGGACCCATAGGGAATCCCATAGGGCTCTGGTCAAAAGTAGAGCACTAAATAGGTAAATAAGATGCCATTTGAGGGACACACTAAGAGCCCTGCCTGGCTAGCGCAAGAGGCGGACATTTATTTCAGCCAGAGCTCTGAGTGAACAAAGAAAAGGAGAAATAAAACAGCATCGGTCTGATCAAACGCCCTGGATCCTATTAACCACCACCACGTCTCTAGCTACAGAATGGACGTGTACACATGGCACCCTCTTCCCTATGCAGCTCCTGATCAAAAGTAGTGCACTATATAGGGAATAGGGCTCTGGTCTAAAGTAGTGTACTATATAGGGAATAGGGCTCTGGTCTAAAGTAGTGCACTATATAGGGAATAGGGCTCTGGTCTAAAGTAGTGCACTATATAGGGAATAGGGCTCTGGTCTAAAGTAGTGCACTATATAGGGAATAGGGCTCTGGTCTAAAGTAGTGCACTATATAGGGAATAGGGCTCTGGTCTAAAGTAGTGCACTATATAGGGAATAGGGCTCTGGTCTAAAGTAGTGTACTATATAGGGAATAGGGCTCTGGTCTAAAGTAGTGCACTATATAGGGAATAGGGCTCTGGTCTAAAGTAGTGCACTATATAGGGAATAGGGCTCTGGTCTAAAGTAGTGCACTATATAGGGAATAGGGCTCTGGTCTAAAGTAGTGCACTATATAGGGAATAGGGCTCTGGTCTAAAGTAGTGCACTATATAGGGAATATGGCTCTGGTCTAAAGTAGTGCACTATATAGGGAATAGGGCTCTGGTCTAAAGTAGTGCACTATATAGGGAATAGGGCTCTGGTCTAAAGTAGTGCACTATATAGGGAATAGGGCTCTGGTCTAAAGTAGTGCACTATATAGGGAATAGGGCTCTGGTTTAAAATAGTGCACTATATAGGGAATAGGACTCTGGTCTAAAGTAGTGCACTATATAGGGAATAGGGCTCTGGTCTAAAGTAGTGCACTATATAGGGAATAGGACTCTGGTCTATAGTAGTGCACTATATAGGGAATAGGGCTCTGGTCTAAAGTAGTGCACTATATAGGGAATAGGGCTCTGGTCTAAAGTAGTGCACTATATAGGGAATAGGGCTCTGGTCTAAAGTAGTGCACTATATAGGGAATAGGGCTCTGGTCTAAAGTAGTGCACTATATAGGGAATAGGGCTCTGGTCTAAAGTAGTGCACTATATAGGGAATAGGACTCTGGTCTATAGTAGTGCACTATATAGGGAATAGGGCTCTGGTCTAAAGTAGTGCACTATATAGGGAATAGGGCTCTGGTCTAAAGTAGTGCACTATATAGGGAATAGGGCTCTGGTCTAAAGTAGTGCACTATATAGGGAATAGGGATCTGGTCTAAAGTAGTGCACTATATATATAGGGAATAGGGCTCTGGTCTAAAGTAGTGCACTATATAGGGAATAGGGCTCTGGTCTAAAGTAGTGCACTATATAGGGAATAGGGCTCTGGTCTAAAGTAGTGCACTATATAGGGAATAGGGCTCTGGTCTAAAGTAGTGCACTATATAGGGAATAGGGCTCTGGTCTAAAGTAGTGCACTATATAGGGAATAGGGCTCTGGTCTAAAGTAGTGCACTATATAGGGAATAGGGCTCTGGTCTAAAGTAGTGCACTATATAGGGAATAGGGCTCTGGTCTAAAGTAGTGTACTATATAGGGAATAGGGCTCTGGTCTAAAGTAGTGTACTATATAGGGAATAGGGCTCTGGTCTAAAGTAGTGCACTATATAGGGAATAGGGCTCTGGTCTAAAGTAGTGTACTATATAGGGAATAGGGCTCTGGTCTAAAGTAGTGCACTATATAGGGAATAGGGCTCTGGTCTAAAGTAGTGTACTATATAGGGAATAGGGCTCTGGTCTAAAGTAGTGCACTATATAGGGAATAGGGCTCTGGTCTAAAGTAGTGTACTATATAGGGAATAGGGCTCTGGTCTAAAGTAGTGCACTATATAGGGAATAGGGCTCTGGTCTAAAGTAGTGCACTATATAGGGAATAGGGCTCTGGTCTAAAGTAGTGCACTATATAGGGAATAGGGCTCTGGTCTAAAGTAGTGCACTATATAGGGAATAGGGCTCTGGTCTAAAGTAGTGCACTATATAGGTAATAGGGCTCTGGTCTAAAGTTGTGCACTATATAGGGAATAGGGCTCTGGTCTAAAGTAGTGCACTATATAGGGAATAGGGCTCTGGTCTAAAGTAGTGCACTATATAGGGAATAGGGCTCTGGTCTAAAGTAGTGCACTATATAGGGAATAGGGCTCTGGTCTAAAGTAGTGCACTATATAGGGAATAGGGCTCTGGTCTAAAGTAGTGCACTATATAGGGAATAGGGCTCTGGTCTAAAGTAGTGCACTATATAGGGAATAGGGCTCTGGTCTAAAGTAGTGCACTATATAGGGAATAGGGCTCTGGTCTAAAGTAGTGCACTATATAGGGAATAGGGCTCTGGTCTAAAGTAGTGCACTATATAGGGAATAGGGCTCTGGTCTAAAGTAGTGTACTATATAGGGAATAGGGCTCTGGTCTAAAGTAGTGTACTATATAGGGAATAGGGCTCTGGTCTAAAGTAGTGCACTATATAGGGAATAGGGCTCTGGTCTAAAGTAGTGTACTATATAGGGAATAGGGCTCTGGTCTAAAGTAGTGCACTATATAGGGAATAGGGCTCTGGTCTAAAGTAGTGCACTATATAGGGAATAGGGCTCTGGTCTAAAGTAGTGTACTATATAGGGAATAGGGCTCTGGTCTAAAGTAGTGCACTATATAGGGAATAGGGCTCTGGTCTAAAGAAGTGCACTATATAGGTAATAGGGGGAATAGGGCTCTGGTCTAAAGTAGTGCACTATATAGGGAATAGGGCTCTGGTCTAAAGTAGTGCACTATATAGGGAATAGGGCTCTGGTCTAAAGTAGTGCACTATATAGGGAATAGGGCTCTGGTCTAAAGTTGTGCACTATATAGGGAATAGGGCTCTGGTCTAAAGTTGTGCACTATATAGGGAATAGGGCTCTGGTCTAAAGTTGTGCACTATAGAGGGAACAGGATGCCATTTTGGATGCACATCTGAGTGAGATCACCAAAACTCATAACAGATAGACACTGACAATGGATTACATGAGGTTGAATGTAAAGGAAATTGTGTCAGTTGGGGTTAGAATCTAAAAGAGAGGTTAACCTCACATCTATCTCCCAGCTTGTCTGTTCAGATAGCAAGAATCTGTCTGTTCCATTTCACAGACAGCGAGAGAGACCGACGAGGGGGAGGGAGAGAGGGGAGTGGATGGAGAGAGAGAGAGAATGGATGGATGGATGGAGAGAGTGAGAAAGAGTGGACAGAGAGAGAAGGGGTGGACAGAGAGAGAGAGAGGGAGTGGATAGAGAGAGAGAAGGGGTGGACAGAGAGTGGATAGAGAGAGGGAGTGGATAGAGAGAGAGAGAGAGAGAGTGGACAGAGAGAGAGTGGACAGAGAGAGAGAGTGAGAGAGGAGTGGATAGAGATAAAGGCTACAGCACATACAGTCTCTGCCTGCCTCAACTTCCTACTCTGCCACCTTATGGCCACTCTGGGGAACTACAGCGTCACACCTGCTGTGTAAAACCCACTGAATGAATTTACCCCAAAAACAACCAAATAAATACATCTTTATCGAGGTATATATAAATTAGTCTAACAGAAACCAAACCGTATCATTTTTTCCCCCATTTATTAAATGTTTATTATATTTTTTTTAAATGGGGAGTAGATAAGCTTTAATAGTGCAGAAAGATTGTAGCTTCCATCAATGTAATTATCTGCATTATTTCCAATCCCCCATATATATTTATATTTATCAGTACCAGTCAAAAGTTGACACCTACTCATTCAGTTTTTTTTAATTTTCTACATTGTAGAATAATAGCGAAGATATCAGAACTATGTAATAACACATATGGGATCATGTAGTAACCAAAAAGTGTTAAACAAAATATGTTTTAGATTCTTCAAAGTAGCCACCCTTTGCCTTGATGACAGCTTTGCACTCATTCTCTCAACCAGCTTCACCTGGAAAGCTTTTCCAACAGTCTTAAAGGAGTTCACAGATATGCTGAGCAATTGTTGGCTGCTTTTCCTTCACTCTGCGGTCCAACTCATCCCAAACCATCTCAACTGGGTTGAGGTCAGGTGACTGTGGAGGGCCAGGTCATCTGATGCAGCACTCCATCACTCTCCTTCTTGGTCAAATAACCCTTACACAGCCTGGAGGTGTGTTGGGTCATTGTCCTGTTGAAAAACACATGATAGTCCCACGAAGCACAAGCCAGATGGGATTGCGTATCGCTGTAGAATGCTGTGGTAGCCATGCTGGTTAAGTGTGCCTTGAATTCTAAATAAATCACAAACAGTGTCACCAGCAAAGCCTCCCCACACCATCACACCTCCTCCATGCTTCACGGTGGGAACCACACATGCAGAGATCATCCGTTCACCGACTCTGCATCTCACAAAAACACTGCGGCTGGAACCAAAACTCTCAAATTTGGACTCATCAGACCAAAGGATAGATTTCCACTGGTCTAATGTCCATTGCTTGTGTTTCTTGGCCCAAGCAAGTGTCTTCTTTGTATTGGTGTCCTTTAGTAGTGGTTTCTTTGCAGCAATTCAACCATTACTGCCTGATTCACGCAGTCTCCTCTGAACAGTTGTTGTTGAGAGGTTTCTGTTACTTGAACTCTGTGAAGCATTTATTTGGGCTGCTGTCTGAGGTGCAGTTAACTCTATTGAATTTATCCTCTGCAGCAGAGGTAACTCTGGGTCTTCCTTTCCTGTGGCGGTCCTCATGAGAATCAGTTTCATCATAGGGCTTGATGGTTTTTGCGACTGCACTTGAAGAAACTTTCAAAGCTCTTGAAAATGTCCATATTGACTGACCTTCATGTCTTACAGTAATGGACTGTCATTTCTCTTTGCTTATTTGAGCTGTTCTTGCCATAATATGTACTGGGTCTTTACCAAATATGGCTCTCTTTTGTTTACCCCCATACCTTGTCACAACACAACTGATTGGCTCAAACGCATTAAGGACATAAATTCCACAAATTAACTTTTAACAAGGCACACCCTGTTAATTGAAATGCATTCCAGGTGACCACCTCATGAAGATAGTTGAGAGAATGCCAAGCGTGTGCAAAGCTGTCATCAAGGCAAAGGGTGGCTACTTCAAAGAATCTCAAATATAAAACATATTTTGATTTGTTAAACACTTTTTTGGTTATAGCATTCATAGTTTTGATTTAAAATTATTATTATAAACTGGGTGGTTCAAGCCCTGAATGCTGATTGGCTGACAGCCGTGGTATATCAGACCGTATACCACGTGTATGACAGAACATTTATTTATACTGCTCTAATTAAGTTGGTAAATCCAGTTTAAAAGAGCAATAAGGCACCTAGAGGGTTTGTGGTATATGGCCAATATACCACAGCTAAGGGCTGCGTTGTGCCTAAGAACAGCCCGTAGCCGTGGTATATTGGCCATATACCACACCCCCTTATGCTTAATTCTACAATGTAGAAAATAGTAAAAAATAAAGAAAAACCCTGGAATGAGCAGGTGTGTCCAAACTTTTGACTGGTACTGTATATTAGGGATGCAAACTAGGTACCTTTCGGCGAAATTCGTTTTGAAACCAAAATAGGTGACCTGTGTGATTTGTGTAGATCTGATGAGAAAAGTTTTTTTGGGGGGGGTGGATCACTCCTGTGATGTGCATTTGTAGCAGTACTGGCTGTATCTGTGGCCTCCAACTGCTCTTAAAACGCAAGTAAAACTAAATGCATGCTCTTCAACCGTTCGCTGCCCGCACCCGCCCGCCCGACCAGCATCACTACCCTGGACGGTTCCGACCTAGAATATGTGGACAACTACAAATACCTAGGTGTCTGGCTAGACTGTAAACTCTCCTTCCAGACTCATATTAAACATCTCCAATCCAAAATCAAAGCTAGAATTGGCTTCCAATTTCGCAACAAAGCCTCCTTCACTCACGCCACCAAACTTACCCTAGTAAAACTAACTATCCTACCGATCCTCGACTTTGGCGATGTCATCTACAAAATAGCCTCCAACACTCTACTCAGCAAATTGGATGCAGTCTATCACAGTGCCATCCGTTTTGTTACCAAATCACCATATACCACCCACCACTGCGACCTGTATGCTCTAGTTGGCTGGCCCTCGTTACATATTCGTCACCAGACCCACTGGCTCCAGGTCATCTATAAGTCTATGCTAGGTAAAGCTCTGCCTTATCTCAGCTCACTGGTCACGATAACAACACCCACCCGTAGCACGCGCTCCAGCAGGTATATCTCACTGGTCACGATAACAACATCCCTAAAGCCAACACCCCCTTTGGCCGCCTTTCCTTTCAGTTCTCTGCTGCCTGTGACTGGAATGAATTGCAAAAATCACTGAAGCTGGAGACGTATATTTCCCTCACTAACTTTAAACATCAGCTATCAGAGCAGTTAACCGATCACTGCAGCTGTACATAGTCCATCTGTAAATAGTCCATCCAATCTACCTACCTCATCCCCATGGGGCGGCAGTGTAGCCTAGTGGTTAGAGCATTGGACTAGTAACCGAAAGGTTGCAAGTTCAAATCCCCGAGCAGACAAGGTACAAAATCTGTCATTATGCCCCTGAACAGGCAGTTAACCCACTGTTCCTAGGCCATCACTGAAAATAAGAATTTGTTCTTAACTGACTTGCCTAGTAAAATAAAGGTAAAAAATAATAATAAATAAAATAAATAAAAAAATACTGGTTTTTATTTACTTTTCTGCTCTTTTGCACACCAATATCATCTGCTCATCATCATCTGCTCATCCATCACTCCAGTGTTAATCTGCTAAATTGCAATTATTTAGCTACTATGGCCTATTTATTCCCTACCTCCTCACGCCATTTGCACAGACTGTATATATACTTCCTTTTTCTCTATGTTTGATTATAGTGTTTTTGACTGTACTTTTGTTTATTCAATGTGTAACTGCTGTGCTTTATCTTGGCCAGGTCGCAGTTGTAAATGAGAACTTGTTCTCAACTGGCCTACCTGGTTAAATAAAGGTGAAATAACAAACCAAGCTGGTTAAATAAAGGTGAAATAACTAACCGACCTGGTTAAATAAAGGTGAAATAACTAACCGAGCTGGTTAAATAAAGGTGAAATAACAAACCAAGCTGGTTAAATAAAGGTGAACTAACTAACCGACCTGGTTAAATAAAGGTGAAATAACTAACCGACCTGGTTAAATAAAGGTGAAATAACTAACCGACCTGGTTAAATAAAGGTGAAATAACTAACCTACCTGGTTAAATAAAGGTGGAGAAAAAAAAATTATCTAATCCTCAGCCAATCGTTCACACAACAGAAGGCAGCACACAACTGGAGAAAAGACGACCAATTTACTAGTTACAGCGCCAACGTGCGCTCTGGAAAGAGAGTGGAAAGGCAGTAGTCCATTTAATGTACAGCAGCGCGTTCCCTGAACGACAACAAAGAAGCAGGTGAGAAGCCTGACCACAGACACCGGGGTGAGAAGGTAAATGAAGCGTACTTCATGACCTGTAACCGAAAAACAACTGGCATTGGGGAAGGTTTGAGTTGAGGGAGAAAGTGTGGTGGAACAAGTATTGTTAGCATTGTTAAATATCATGCTAGCTGGATCGAATTATCCACGTTAGCTAGCCAGAGAAATGTTGAGCAACATTAGCCAACTTAACGGATCAAATAATTTTGTTTATGGTGTGAAAATTATCTGGCTAATAAAGTCAGAGAGCTAATGTTAGCTAGCTAACGTTACAACATCATGTGAGCTAACGTTAGTAACCTAACCAATTCGCTAGTATTAACTGGTAACGTTAATACGACTCCTTGCCGTTCCTCAAGTTATAAATCCTGAGTTGCTGACGGGACCCTGGCAACCAATGAAATGTTAACTAGCTAACGAACAAATGTTTCCCCTCCACAGCATGTGGTTCATTATTAGAATGGGAGAATTAGGTGAAAATGAGACTTTGCTTGTTAAACCGTGAAGTGGAGCTGGGCCTGGCTTAAGCTGGATGCCACTATAGAGGTGAAAGGAACCCCACACACTTTCCCTCTTTCTCACTTCTTCAATACAGTGGATATAAAGGGGTATGAACGTTATTTTTGCACACATGTAGCCTTGTGTACATGATCGATGTCTACTGTAGTGGCCACTATAATAGAGCAAAAATACAATGCCTGTTTGTTCCACCTTCCCCCCTGGTCAGCAGTGGTCCGTTCCACCTTCCCCACTGGGGGGGGAAGGTGGAAGGACCACTGCTGACCGGGGGAAGGTGGAACGGACCACTGCTGACCGGGGGGGAAGGTGGAACGGACCACTGCTGACCGGGGGGGAAGGTGGAACGGACCACTGCTGACCGGGGGGGAAGGTGGAACGGACCACTGCTGACCGGGGGGAAGGTGGAACGGACCACTGCTGACCGGGGGGGGAAGGTGGAACGGACCACTGCTGACCGGGGGGGAAGGTGGAACGGACCACTGCTGACCGGGGGGAAGGTGGAACGGACCACTGCTGACCGGGGGGGGGAAGGTGGAACGGACCACTGCTGACCGGGGGGAAGGACGGACCACTGCTGACCGGGGGGTGGAAGGTGGAACGGACCACTGCTGACCGGGGGAAGGTGGAACGGACCACTGCTGACCGGGGGGAAGGTGGAACGGACCACTGCTGACCGGGGGAAGGTGGAACGGACCACTGCTGACCGGGGGGAAGGTGGAACGGACCACTGCTGACCGGGGGGGAAGGTGGAACGGACCACTGCTGACCGGGGGCGGTGGAACGGACCACTGCTGCTTCTATGCTTCCCGTGAATAGACGTGTTTTTTTTTTGCATTTTTTTTTTTTACTTTCAGCTATGTACACCAGCTTCAAACAGCTGAAAATACAATATTTTTGGTTTTGAAAAAATTTCACAGCAGTTTAAGATGGTACAATGATTCTCTACACTAAACATGCTTGTTCTGTCACACAAACTGAAATTAGGCGAACTGTTAAAAAATAAAAAATTGCAATCGGGAAATGGCGGAGCGATTTCTGCATAGTGCATCTTCACAACAAGAAATAACACGTTTCTGTTTTGAGTTTCATGTTTGTTTTTTTTAAACACGATCTGGTGCATTCCAAACTAATAAAGAAAGCGTCTGCTTGTCTTCACTGGTGGATAACAACACACAGCCTCGGGTCTATGTTGTGTTTACATGGACGCTTAAAGAATATTCATTTTAAGGCGGCAGACGTGCGCGCACTAACACACGTGTTCATTCATCGGTACGGTCAATGCATGTTTTATGAGCCTTTGTGGCGTGTCGTTCTGATCCGAGACACACATCCTAGACCCTCGTCTAGCATTGTTGTAATGTGACGTGGGTACAGAGGTAAACGTTAGCTAGAAGAAATAGACGCTAAATGTTAGCTAGCGGGGTGGGGGATGGAGGGATGAGAGGAGGGGTGGGGGATAGAGGGATGAGAGGAGGGGTGGGGGATGGAGGGATGAGTGGAGGGGTGGGGGATAGAGGGATGAGAGGAAGGGTGGGGGATGGAGGGATGAGTGGAGGGGTGGGGGATAGAGGGATGAGAGGAGGGGTGGGGGAGAGAGGGATGAGAGGAGGGGTGGGGGATGGAGGGATGAGAGGAGGGGTGGGGGATGGAGGGATGAGAGGAGGGATGGGGGATGAGAGGAGGGTGGGGGATGAGAGGGAGGGGTGGGGGATAGAGGGATGAGAGGAGGGGGGGGGGATGGAGGGATGAGAGGAGGGATGGGGGATGAGGAATGAGAGGAGGGGTGGGGGATGGAGGGATGAGAGGAGGGATGGGAGATGAGAGGAGGGTGGGGGATGAGAGGAGGGGTGGGGGATAGAGGGATGAGAGGAGGGGTGGGGGATAGAGGGATGAGAGGAGGGGTGGGGGATGGAGGGATGAGAGGAGGGATGGGGGATGAGGAATGAGAGGAGGGGTGGGGGATAGAGGGATGAGAGGAGGGGTGGGGGATGGAGGGATGAGAGGAGGGATGGGAGATGAGAGGAGGGTGGGGGATGAGAGGAGGGGTGGGGGATAGAGGGATGAGAGGAGGGGTGTGGGGGATAGAGGGATGAGAGGAGGGGTGGGGGATGAGAGGAGGGGTGGGGGATGGAGGGATGAGAGGAGGGGTGGGGGATAGAGGGATGAGAGGAGGGGTGGGGGATGGAGGGATGAGAGGAGGGGTGGGGGATAGAGGGATGAGAGGAGGGGTGGGGGATGGAGGGATGAGAGGAGGGGGATGGGGGATGGAGGGATGAGAGGAGGGATGGGAGATGAGGAATGAGAGGAGGGGAGGAGGATGGAGGGATGAGAGGAGGGATGGGGGATGAGGAATGAGAGGAGAGGTGAAGGATGGATGAGAGGAGGGGAGGGATGAGAGGAGGGGAGGAGGATGGAGGGATGAGAGGAGGGGAGGAGGATGGAGGGATGAGAGGAGGGGAGGAGGATGGAGGGATGAGAGGAGGGGAGGTTGATGGAGGGATGAGAGGAGGGGAGGTTGATGGAGGGATGAGAGGAGGGGAGGAGGATGGAGGGATGAGCGGAGGGGAGGTTGATGGAGGGATGAGAGGAGGGGAGGAGGATGGAGGGATGAGAGGAGGGGAAGACGTGAGCACACATCAGCAGGAGGAGACAGCAGGGGATAGAGTCCAGTGAAAGCTAATTACAAAAACTCATTAAATAACCGAGCCAGGCTTTGAACAGCTACAACATGGGAACATCCCAAATGGCACCCTATTCCCTATATAGTGCACTACTTCTGACCAGAGCCGTATTCCCTATATAGTGCACTAATTTAGACCAGAGCCCTATTCCCTATATAGTGCACTACTTTAGACCAGAGCCCTATTCCCTATATAGTGCACTACTATAGACCAGAGCCCTATTCCCTATATAGTGCACTACTTTAGACCAGAACCCTATTTTGAGCCGTATGGGTCCTGATCAAAAGTAGTGCACTAAATAGGGAATAGGGTGCCATTTATGGCTCAACCCTACACAGTGACACCAACTAGAAGAAGTATCACTGCATCACTGTGTTCAGGACTGGTGTCTACATCCTATGATGTACACCACTCACACTTTCCTATGATGTACACCACTCACACTTTCCTATGATGTACACCACTCACACTTTCCTATGATGTACACCACTCACACTTTCCTATGATGTACACCACTCACACTTTCCTATGATGTACACCACTCACACTTTCCTTGAAATGGCTTGAAAGGCGTCTGTCACATCTGAATAATCACTATTCTTCTTTCTTATAGACGGGGAGGAGAGGAGGAGAGGGAGGGTGAAGACGGGGAGGAGGGTGAAGACGAGGAGGAGAGGAGGAGGGTGAAGACGGGGAGGAGAGGGAGGGTGAAGACGGGGAGGAGAGGGTGAAGACGGGGAGGAGAGGAGGAGGGTGAAGACGGGGAGGAGAGGAGGAGGGTGAAGACGGGGAGGAGAGGAGGAGGGGGGAGGAAGACGAGGAGAAGACGTGGAGGAGAGGAGGAGGGTGAAGACGGGGAGGAGAGGAGGAGGAGGGTGAAGACGGGGAGGAGAGGGGAGGAGGGTGAAGACGGGGAGGAGAGGAGGAGGGTGAAGACGGGGAGGAGAGGTGCTGCTGAGGGGAGAGGAGAGGGAAGCTGCTGAGGGGGTAGAGGAGAGGTGCTGCTGAGGGGAGAGGAGAGGTGCTGCTGAGGGGAGAGGAGAGGTGCTGCTGAGGGGAGAGGAGAGGTGCTGCTGAGGGGAGAGGAGAGGTGCTGCTGAGGGGAGAGGAGAGGTGCTGCTGAGGGGAGAGGAGACGTGCTGCTGAGGGGAGAGGAGAGGTGCTGCTGAGGGGAGAGGAGAGGTGCTGCTGAGGGAGAGAGGAGAGGTGCTGCTGAGGGGAGAGGAGAGGTGCTGCTGAGGGGAGAGGAGAGGTGCTGCTGAGGGGAGAGGAGAGGTGCTGCTGAGGGGAGAGGAGAGGTGCTGCTGAGGGGAGAGGAGAGGTGCTGCTGAGGGGAGAGGAGAGGTGCTGCTGAGGGGAGAGGAGAGGTGCTGCTGAGGGGAGAGGAGAGAGGTGCTGCTGAGGGGAGAGGAGAGGGGGAGGGCTGCTGCTGAGGGGAGAGGAGAGGTGCTGCTGAGGGAAGAGGAGAGGTGCTGCTGAGGGGAGAGGAGAGGTGCTGCTGAGGGGAGAGGAGACGTGCTGCTGAGGGGAGAGGAGACGTGCTGCTGAGGGGAGAGGAGAGGTGCTGCTGAGGGGAGAGGAGAGGTGCTGCTGAGGGAAGAGGAGAGGTGCTGCTGAGGGAAGAGGAGAGGTGCTGCTGAGGGGAGAGGAGAGGTGCTGCTGAGGGGAGAGGAGACGTGCTGCTGAGGGGAGAGGAGAGGTGCTGCTGAGGGGAGAGGAGAGGTGCTGCTGAGGGGAGAGGAGAGGTGCTGCTGAGGGGAGAGGAGAGGTGCTGCTGAGGGGAGAGGAGGAGAGGAGACAGGAATTAGCTAGCGGGCTCAGTGTGTGTTATGACAACCCGGGCACACTACATGGAGATGGGGGCAGGAAGAGACGGGTCGTTAGTTATATTGGGAGCAGGAGAGGTGAGGAATGAAGAAGGCAGGAAACGGCTGTGTTTGGTGCCGCATGGCCGCTCGTTTTGTTGACTAACCTTGACGGCATTCACCTCCTCGCCTAGCTCTCCTCCTGTGTGTCTGAACACTTCCTGTGTCTGAACACTCCCTGTGTCTGAACACTCCCTGTGTCTGAACACTCCCTGTGTCTGAACACTCCCTGTGTCTGAACACTCCCTGTGTCTGAACACTCCCTGTGTCTGAACACTTCCTGTGTCTGAACACTTCCTGTGTCTGAACACTCCCTGTGTCTGAACACTTCCTGTGTCTGAACACTTCCTGTGTCTGAACACTTCCTCCCTCAGACCAGACCAGGGGCCTAATAACACCTGACACAACCAACCAACCAATGAAGAACACTGCTGGGAGAGAAAAAAAAAACAGAAGAAAAGAAAACATGAATGAATGAAAATGGAATTTAAATACATCCTATGAGCTTTACTATATTAACACCCTGCTTCCATCAGCCATGAACTCTACTGCCCTTATAAACACCGTGCTTCTATCAGCCATGAACTCTACTGCCCATATAAACACTCTGCTTCTATCAGCCACGAACTCTACTGCCCTTATAAACACTCTGCTTCCATCAGCCATGAACTCTACTGCCCTTATAAACACTCTGCTTCTATCAGCCATGAACTCTACTGCCCTTATAAACACTCTGCTTCTATCAGCCATGAACTCTACTGCCCATATAAACACTCTGCTTCTATCAGCCATGAACTCTACTGCCCATATAAACACCCTGCTTCTATCAGCCATGAACTCTACTGCCCTTATAAACACCCTGCTTCCATCAGCCATGAACTCTACTGCCCTTATAAACACTCTACTTCTATCAGCCATGAACTCTACTGCCCTTATAAACACTCTGCTTCTATCAGCCATGAACTCTACTGCCCATATAAACACTCTGCTTCCATCAGCCATGAACTCTACTGCCCATATAAACACTCTGCTTCCATCAGCCATGAACTCTACTGCCCATATAAACACTCTACTTCCATCAGCCATGAACTCTACTGCCCATATAAACACTCTGCTTCCATCAGCCATGAACTCTACTGCCCATATAAACACTCTGCTTCCATCAGCCATGAACTCTACTGCCCTTATAAACACTCTGCTTCCATCAGCCATGAACTCTACTGCCCATATAAACACCCTGCTTCCATCAGCCATGAACTCTACTGCCCTTATAAACACTCTGCTTCTATCAGCCATGAACTCTACTGCCCATATAAACACCCTGCTTCTATCAGCCATGAACTCTACTGCCCTTATAAACACCCTGCTTCCATCAGCCATGAACTCTACTGCCCTTATAAACACTCTGCTTCTATCAGCCATGAACTCTACTGCCCTTATAAACACTCTGCTTCCATCAGCCATGAACTCTACTGCCCATATAAACACTCTGCTTCCATCAGCCATGAACTCTACTGCCCATATAAACACCCTGCTTCTATCAGCCATGAACTCTACTGCCCTTATAAACACTCTGCTTCCATCAGCCATGAACTCTACTGCCCTTATAAACACCCTGCTTCTATCAGCCATGAACTCTACTGCCCTTATAAACACTCTGCTTCCATCAGCCATGAACTCTACTGCCCATATAAACACTCTGCTTCCATCAGCCATGAACTCTACTGCCCATATAAACACTCTGCTTCCATCAGCCATGAACTCTACTGCCCATATAAACACCCTGCTTCTATCAGCCATGAACTCTACTGCCCTTATAAACACTCTGCTTCTATCAGCCATGAACTCTACTGCCCTTATAAACACCCTGCTTCCATCAGCCATGAACTCTACTGCCCTTATAAACACTCTGCTTCTATCAGCCATGAACTCTACTGCCCTTATAAACACTCTGCTTCTATCAGCCATGAACTCTACTGCCCTTATAAACACTCTGCTTCTATCAGCCATGAACTCTACTGCCCTTATAAACACTCTGCTTCCATCAGCCATGAACTCTACTGCCCTTATAAACACTCTGCTTCCATCAGCCATGAACTCTACTGCCCTTATAAACACTCTGCTTCTATCAGCCATGAACTCTACTGCCCTTATAAACACTCTGCTTCTATCAGCCATGAACTCTACTGCCCTTATAAACACTCTGCTTCTATCAGCCACGAACTCTACTGCCCTTATAAACACTCTGCTTCCATCAGCCATGAACTCTACTGCCCTTATAAACACTCTGCTTCCATCAGCCATGAACTCTACTGCCCATATAAACACTCTGCTTCCATCAGCCATGAACTCTACTGCCCATATAAACACCCTGCTTCTATCAGCCATGAACTCTACTGCCCTTATAAACACTCTGCTTCTATCAGCCATGAACTCTACTGCCCATATAAACACCCTGCTTCTATCAGCCATGAACTCTACTGCCCTTATAAACACTCTGCTTCTATCAGCCATGAACTCTACTGCCCATATAAACACCCTGCTTCTATCAGCCATGAACTCTACTGCCCATATAAACACCCTGCTTCTATCAGCCATGAACTCTACTGCCCTTATAAACACCCTGCTTCTATCAGCCATGAACTCTACTGCCCTTATAAACACTCTGCTTCCATCAGCCATGAACTCTACTGCCCTTATAAACACTCTGCTTCTATCAGCCATGAACTCTACTGCCCTTATAAACACCCTGCTTCCATCAGCCATGAACTCTACTGCCCTTATAAACACTCTGCTTCTATCAGCCATGAACTCTACTGCCCTTATAAACACCCTGCTTCCATCAGCCATGAACTCTACTGCCCTTATAAACACTCTGCTTCTATCAGCCATGAACTCTACTGCCCTTATAAACACTCTGCTTCTATCAGCCATGAACTCTACTGCCCATATAAACACTCTGCTTCCATCAGCCATGAACTCTACTGCCCTTATAAACACTCTGCTTCCATCAGCCATGAACTCTACTGCCCTTATAAACACTCTGCTTCTATCAGCCATGAACTCTACTGCCCTTATAAACACTCTGCTTCCATCAGCCATGAACTCTACTGCCCTTATAAACACTCTGCTTCTATCAGCCATGAACTCTACTGCCCTTATAAACACTCTGCTTCTATCAGCCATGAACTCTACTGCCCATATAAACACTCTGCTTCCATCAGCCATGAACTCTACTGCCCTTATAAACACTCTGCTTCCATCAGCCATGAACTCTACTGCCCTTATAAACACTCTGCTTCCATCAGCCATGAACTCTACTGCCCTTATAAACACTCTGCTTCTATCAGCCATGAACTCTACTGCCCTTATAAACACCCTGCTTCTATCAGCCATGAACTCTACTGCCCTTATAAACACTCTGCTTCCATCAGCCATGAACTCTACTGCCCTTATAAACACCCTGCTTCTATCAGCCATGAACTCTACTGCCCTTATAAACACTCTGCTTCCATCAGCCATGAACTCTACTGCCCTTATAAACACCCTGCTTCTATCAGCCATGAACTCTACTGCCCTTATAAACACTCTGCTTCCATCAGCCATGAACTCTACTGCCCTTATAAACACCCTGCTTCTATCAGCCATGAACTCTACTGCCCATATAAACACTCTGCTTCTATCAGCCATGAACTCTACTGCCCTTATAAACACTCTGCTTCTATCAGCCATGAACTCTACTGCCCTTATAAACACTCTGCTTCTATCAGCCATGAACTCTACTGCCCTTATAAACACTCTGCTTCCATCAGCCATGAACTCTACTGCCCTTATAAACACTCTGCTTCTATCAGCCATGAACTCTACTGCCCTTATAAACACTCTGCTTCTATCAGCCATGAACTCTACTGCCCTTATAAACACTCTGCTTCTATCAGCCATGAACTCTACTGCCCTTATAAACACTCTGCTTCTATCAGCCATGAACTCTACTGCCCTTATAAACACTCTGCTTCTATCAGCCATGAACTCTACTGCCCTTATAAACACTCTGCTTCCATCAGCCATGAACTCTACTGCCCATATAAACACTCTGCATCTATCAGCCATGAACTCTACTGCCCATATAAACACTCTGCTTCTATCAGCCATGAACTCTACTGCCCATATAAACACTCTGCTTCTATCAACCATGAACTCTACTGCCCTTATAAACACTTTGCTTCCATCAGCCATGAACTCTACTGCCCATATAAACACTCTGCTTCTATCAGCCATGAACTCTACTGCCCATATAAACACTCTGCTTCTATCAGCCATGAACTCTACTGCCCATATAAACACTCTGCTTCTATCAGCCATGAACTCTACTGCCCATATAAACACTCTGCTTCTATCAGCCATGAACTCTACTGCCCTTATAAACACCCTGCTTCTATCAGCCATGAACTCTACTGCCCATACCTTGCTTGAAGAATAGCCAAGCACCAAGCTAACAACTTTAAACAGTAAGGATTGAGGACTTCTGACGTATTAGCCTATATACACCATTACAACATTGAAGGTATTTGCTCATTGCTGTGCGAGTTGCTGTACAAAGAGTCAGACGCAATGAGTAGTAGTGGGCAACATGTCAGGTTTTTTAAAGTGGTTTAGTAGCAGCAACAGACTACAGAAGAGGACAACAACAGCCCATTACAGAGTGAATCTGATGCCTTACACACTGAGCTCCTAACCACGTTTCGATCTCGGGAGGGAGGGATGTAATTTCAACGTTAGTATAAAATGGTAGCCCGGGTCCCAGATCATTGTAGGGAGTTGGATATACAGCACTTCAACAGATACTTGACCAGGCTAACAAAATGGTCGCACTACCAAAGATGGTAGATAAATAATGATATCCTCCTGATTCCTGCTTACAAGCTCAAAATTAAAGCAGGAAGCACCAGTGACGAGATCAATCATTTAAAAAGTGGTCAGACGAAACAGTCACTTTAATATCTCTACTTACATTGACTCTGTACCAGTACCCCCTGTATATAGCCTCCACATTGACTCTGTACCGGTACCCCCTGTATATAGCCTCCATATTGACTCTGTACCAGTACCCCCTGTATATAGCCTCCACATTGACTCTGTACCGGTACCCCCTGTTTTTAGCCTCCACATTGACTCTGTACCGGTACCCCCTGTATATAGCCTCCACATTGACTCTGTACCGGTACCCCCTGTATATAGCCTCCACATTGACTCTGTACCGGTACACCCTGTATATAGCCTCCACATTGACTCTGTACCAGTACCCCCTGTATATAGCCTCCACATTGACTCTGTACCGGTACCCCTGTATATAGCCTCCACATTGACTCTGTACCAGTACTCCCTGTATATAGCCTCCACATTGACTCTGTACCGTACCCCCTGTATATAGCCTCCACATTGACTCTGTACCGGTACCCCCTGTATATAGCCTCCACATTGACTCTGCACCAGTACCCCTGTATATAGCCTCCACATTGACTCTGTACCAGTACCCCCTGTATATAGCCTCCACATTGACTCTGTACCGGTACCCCCTGTATATAGCCTCCACATTGACTCTGTACCAGTACCCCCTGTATATAGCCTCCACATTGACTCTGTACCGGTACCCCCTGTATATAGCCTCCACATTGACTCTGTACCGGTACCCCCTGTATATAGCCTCCACATTGACTCTGTACCGGTACCCCCTGTATATAGCCTCCACATTGACTCTGTACCGGTACCCCCTGTATATAGCCTCCACATTGACTCTGTACCGGTACCCCCTGTATATAGCCTCCACATTGACTCTGTACCGGTACCCCCTGTATATAGCCTCCACATTGACTCTGTACCGGTACCCCCTGTATATAGCCTCCACATTGACTCTGTACCGGTACCCCCTGTATATAGCCTCCACATTGACTCTGTACCGGTACCCCCTGTATATAGCCTCCACATTGACTCTGTACTGGTACCCCCTGTATATAGCCTCCACATTGACTCTGTACCGGTACCCCTTGTATATAGCCTCCACATTAACTCTGTACCGGTACCCCTGTATATAGCCTCCACATTGACTCTGTACCGGTACCCCTGTATATAGCCTCCACATTGACTCTGTACCGGTACCCCTGTATATAGCCTCCACATTGACTCTGTACCGGTACCCCCTGTATATAGCCTCCACATTGACTCTGTACTAGTACCCCCTGTATATAGTCTCCACATTGACTCTGTACCGGTACCCCTGTATATAGCCTCCACATTGACTCTGTACCGGTACCCCCTGTATATAGCCTCCATATTGACTCTGTACCGGTACCCCCTGTATATAGCCTCCACATTGACTCTGTACCAGTACCCCCTGTATATAGCCTCCACATTGACTCTGTACCGGTACCCCCTGTATATAGCCTCCATATTGACTCTGTACCAGTACCCCTGTATATAGCCTCCACATTGACTCTGTACCAGTACCCCCTGTATATAGCCTCCACATTGACTCTGTACCGGTACCCCCTGTATATAGCCTCCATATTGACTCTGTACCAGTACCCCCTGTATATAGCCTCCACATTGACTCTATACCAGTACCATGTATATAGCCACCACATTGACTCTGTACTGGTACCCCCTGTATATAGCCTCCACATTGACTCTGTACCGGTACCCCCTGTATATAGCCTCCACATTGACTCTGTACCGGTACCCCCTGTATATAGCCTCCACATTGACTCTGTACCAGTACTCCCTGTATATAGCCTCCACATTGACTCTGTACCGGTACCCCCTGTATATAGCCTCCACATTGACTCTGTACCAGTACTCCCTGTATAAAGCCTCCACATTGACTCTGTACCGGTACCCCCTGTATATAGCCTCCACATTGACTCTGTACCGGTACCCCCTGTATATAGCCTCCATATTGACTCTGTACCAGTACCCCCTGTATATAGCCTCCACATTGACTCTGTATATAGTCTCACTATTGTTATTTTACTGCTGCTCTTGAACTACTTTTTACTTTTATTTCTTAATCTTATTCATATTTTTTAACTGCATTGTTGGTTAAGGGCTTGTAAGTAAGCGTTTCACTTTAAGGTCTACACCTGTTGTATTCGGCGCGTGTGACTAATAAAGTTTGATTTGAAATGAAGATAGTTCACTCAGGCCGTTTACCATAAAAAATTAAATGATGGTCTACTTAACTGGCTGATTCTCCCATAGGTACCAATGCAATAGCAGCTGAGTCTCGTCTACTTAACTGGCTGAGTCTCCCATAGGTACCAATGCAATAGCAGCTGAGTCTCATCTACTTAACTGGCTGAGTCTCCCATAGGTACCAATGCAATAGCAGCTGAGTCTCGTCTACTTAACTGGCTGAGTCTCCCATAGGTACCAATGCAATAGCAGCTGAGTCTCGTCTACTTATCTGGCTGAGTCTCCCATAGGTACCAATGCAATAGCAGCTGAGTCTCGTCTACTTAACTGGCTGAGTCTCCCATAGGTACCAATGCAATAGCAGCTGAGTCTCGTCGTCTACTTAACTGGCTGAGTCTCCCATAGGTACCAATGCAATAGCAGCTGAGTCTCGTCTACTTAACTGGCTGAGTCTCCCATAGGTACCAATGCAATAGCAGCTGAGTCTCGTCTACTTAACTGGCTGAGTCTCCCATAGGTACCAATGCAATAGCAGCGGAGTCTCGTCTACTTAACTGGCTGAGTCTCCCATAGGTACCAATGCAATAGCAGCTGAGTCTCGTCTACTTAACTGGCTGAGTCTCCCATAGGTACCAATGCAATAGCAGCTGAGTCTCGTCTACTTAACTGGCTGAGTCTCCCATAGGTACCAATGCAATAGCAGCTGAGTCTCCCATAGGTACCAATGCAATAGCAGCTGAGTCTCGTCTACTTAACTGGCTGAGTCTCCCATAGGTACCAATGCAATAGCAGCTGAGTCTCGTCTACTTGTGGAAATGTCCCACTCACTTCCTCTCTCTCCACCAATTACCAGCGGGACTTCCTCACCCAGCACACCTTAACTTGAGCAAGAGAGGAAGAGGCGAAGCAAGAGTATTTACTCCGCCCAAAATCTGTCCGTGTAAGATAAGCCCTTTTTATGTATGGAGGTCTATGAGAGTGTCGAATTACGAGAACCTTATTTAAATCAAATAGAAGTTTCGTAACGTTGACGCTGCTACAAATGTACTGATATAAGCGGATGTACGTGGCATTCTGACAACTTTGACTTAGATGTGTCTGTTGTTCACACGCGTATCTGCCCTCTCATTGGCTACAATGGTCCCACATGATCTCGACCTGCCTTCAATCGTTGAGGACAAGCATTTCCATTGTTAAAAGTGATCACTCGGCTATCTTGTTAATAATAGTCATCTTTGACGAGACCTCGCCTGCACACTAATCAGTGTGGCGATCTAGGACTGGAAGGAAACCGCATCACCAAAAGACTCCTGGTCGTCATCACGGCAGCATATTTAGAATTCAAAAACATAAAATACCGTCAAATACCCAATAAAAAAAATTATATATTGCGATATATTTGGGACATATCGCCCAGCCCTATCCCCGCGCTTCCCTTTATTCATATCAACCCAAAGGAAACTGCATCAGTAAAATGGCCGCCTGTCATCATCACCGCTGCCCTTACTTTCTATCAACCCAAAGGAAACCGCATCCCTAAAATGGCCGCCTGTCATCATCACCGCTGCCCTTACTTTCTATCAACCCAAAGGAAACCGCATCCCTAAAATGGCCGCCTGTCATCATCACCGCTGCCCTTACTTTCTATCAACCCAAAGGAAACCGCATCCCTAAAATGGCCGCCTGCCATCATCACCGCTGCCCTTACTTTCTATCAACCCAAAGGAAACCGCATCCCTAAAATGGCCGCCTGTCATCATTACCGCTGTCCTTACTTTCTATCAACCCAAAGGAAACCGCATCCCTAAAATGGCCGCCTGCCGTCATCACCGCTGCCCTTACTTTCTATCAACCCAAAGGAAACCGCATCCCTAAAATGGCCGCCTGCCATCATCACCGCTGTCCTTACTTTCTATCAACCCAAAGGAAACCGCATCCCTAAAATGGCCGCCTGCCGTCATCACCGCTGCCCTTACTTTCTATCAACCCAAATGAAACTGCATCCCCAAAATGGCCGCCTGTCATCATCACCGCTGCCCTTACTATCTATCAACCCAAAGGAAAGTGATTACCAGGTGATTAGTGTACGTTATGAGGCAGATCCATTAACCTTTGAGAAACCGAGTGTGGCTTCTGTGTGCTCTGTGCTTAGCCAAGCATAGCCTGTCTCTACCACCACAGGACAGAGAGGGATAGAGAGGGGGAGGGCAACAGAGAGCGAGAGGTGGGGGGGCGAGAGAGAGAGAGTGTGTACGAGAAAGAGAGAGAAAGGTGGGGGGGGGGAACTGCAGTGTGTGTGACGAGAGAGAGCGGCTGAGGCTCCCATTAGGTAAAGCACATTGAGCCGTCAGCCTGGAACATTTATCAACAGAGCCGCCCCAGCCCCGTCAGCAGCCGCCATCCTTCCCTCTCAGCCCCTCTCTCTCTCTCCCTTCCCTCTCAGTCCCACTCGCTCTCTCTCTCTCCCTTCCCTCTCAGTCCCACTCTCTCTCTCTCTCTCTCTCTCTCTCCCTTCCCTCAGTCCCACTCTCTCTCTCTCTCCCTTCCCTCTCAGTCCCACTCGCTCTCTCTCTCTCTCCCTTCCCTCTCAGTCCCACTCTCTCTCTCTCTCTCCCTTCCCTCTCAGTCCCACTCGCTCTCTCTCTCTCTCGCTTCCCTCTCAGCCCCACTCTCTCTCTCGCTTCCCTCTCAGCCCCACTCTCTCTCTCTCTCTCTCTTCCCCTCTCAGCCCCACTCTCTCTCTCTCTCTCTTCCTCTCAGCCCCACTCTCTCTCTCTCTTCCCTCTCAGCCCCACTCTCTCTCTCTCTCTCTTTCCCTCTCAGCCCCACTCTCTCTCTCTCTCTCTTCCCTCTCAGCCCCACTCTCTCTCTCTCCCCTCTCAGCCCCATCTCTCTCTCTCTCTTCCCTCTCAGCCCCACTCTCTCTCTCTTCCCTCTCAGCCCCACTCTCTCTCTCTCTCTCTTCCCTCTCAGCCCCACTCTCTCTCTCTCTCTCTTCCCTCTCAGCCCCACTCTCTCTCTCTCTCTCTTCCCTCTCAGCCCCACTCTCTCTCTCTCTCCCTTCCCTCTCAGTCCCACTCGCTCTCTCTCTCTCTCGCTTCCCTCTCAGCCCCACTCTCTCTCTCGCTTCCCTCTCAGCCCCACTCTCTCTCTCTCTCTCTCTCTTCCCTCTCAGCCCCACTCTCTCTCTCTCTCTCTTCCCTCTCAGCCCCACTCTCTCTCTCTCTCTTCCCTCTCAGCCCCACTCTCTCTCTCTCTCTTCCCTCTCAGCCCCACTCTCTCTCTCTCTCCCTCTCAGCCCCACTCTCTCTCTCTCTCCCTCTCAGCCCCACTCTCTCTCTCTCTTCCCTCTCAGCCCCACTCTCTCTCTCTCTTCCCTCTCAGCCCCACTCTCTCTCTCTTTCCCTCTCAGCCCCACTCTCTCTCTCTCTTCCCTCTCAGCCCCATCTCTCTCTCTTCCTCTCTCTCCTCTCAGCCCCACTCTCTCTCTCTCTCTTCCCTCTCAGCCCCACTCTCTCTCTCTCTTCCCTCTCAGCCCCACTCTCTCTCTCTCTCTCTTCCCTCTCAGCCCCACTCTCTCTCTCTCTCTCTTCCCTCTCAGCCCCACTCTCTCTCTCTCTTCCCTCTCAGCCCCACTCTCTCTCTCTCTTCCCTCTCAGCCCCACTCTCTCTCTCTCTCTCTTCCCTCTCAGCCCCACTCTCTCTCTCTTCTTCCCTCTCAGCCCCACTCTCTCTCTCTCTTTCCCTCTCAGCCCCACTCTCTCTCTCTCTCTTCCCTCTCAGCCCCACTCTCTCTCTCTCTCTCTCTTCCCTCTCAGCCCCACTCTCTCTCTCTTCCTTCCCTCACAGCCCCACTCTCTCTCTCTTTCCCTCTCAGCCCCACTCTCTCTCTCTCTCCTTCCCTCACAGCCCCACTCTCTCTCTCTCTTCCCTCTCAGCCCCACTCTCTCTCTCTCTCTCTCTCAGCCCCACTCTCTCTCTCTCTTCCCTCTCAGCCCCACTCTCTCTCTCGCTTCCCCTCTCAGCCCCACTCTCTCGCTTCCCTCTCAGCCCCACTCTCTCTCTCTCTCTCTCTTCCCTCTCAGCCCCACTCTCTCTCTCTCTTCCCTCTCAGCCCCACTCTCTCTCTCTCTCTTCCCTCTCAGCCCCACTCTCTCTCTCTCTCTCTCTTCCCTCTCAGCCCCACTCTCTCTCTCTCCCCTCTCAGCCCCACTCTCTCTCTCCCCTTCCCTCTCAGCCCCACTCTCTCTCTCTCTCTTCCCCTCTCAGCCCCACTCTCTCTCTCTCTTCCCTCTCAGCCCCACTCTCTCTCTCTCTCTTCCCTCTCAGCCCCATCTCTCTCTCTCTCTTCCCTCTCAGCCCCACTCTCTCTCTCTCTCTCTCTCTTCCCTCTCAGCCCCACTCTCTCTCTCTCTCTCTCTCTTCCCTCTCAGCCCCTCTCTCTCTCTCTCTCTCTTCCCCTCTCAGCCCCACTCTCTCTCTCTCTCTCTCTTCCCTCTCAGCCCCACTCTCTCTCTCTCTTCCCTCTCAGCCCCACTCTCTCTCTCTCTTCCCTCTCAGCCCCATCTCTCTCTCTCTCTTCCCTCTCAGCCCCTCTCTCTCTCTCTCTCTCTTCCCTCTCAGCCCCACTCTCTCTCTCTCTCTCTTCCCTCTCAGCCCCACTCTCTCTCTCTCTTCCCTCTCAGCCCCTCTCTCTCTCTTCCCTCTCAGCCCCACTCTCTCTCTTTCACTCCATTTCGGGTCTCCCTTGCACTCTCTTCTCCAGCCCAAATTGTCAGCTCAGCTTAGCCCTTCTTCCCTCCCCGACCCAGCCTCAACACTGGGCCACTGCTATTACAGAGCAGCACTGAGGATGGGGAAAGAAATGGAGGGGGGTCTCTCTCTCCCTCCCTCCCCCCCTCTCTCCCTCTCCCTGTGTTAAGTTTGCAAAATGGTTTTATGTCAGTCTGGGCTGGGTCAGACTCACATCGTTAGGTTTATAGTCAGGGGAAAAGGAGAGAGGAAGCACGACATCACATGGGGAAAGATTGCGCTAACTTGCAAAGCACAACAACTTTGGGAGTACCGGCCCATAGAACTCTGTAGGCTGCCCTCATGTGGCAAAAGGCAAAAACGCACATTCAGAGGAGAATAAATGTTCGGTCATTATTTTATATATATATATATATATATATATATTATTTTAATGGTCATTATTAAGACAATAGAAGCGTGACAAAATGTGTTAACGATTACACAGTGCAGGAAATGAAGAAGTTGATTCAAATGTGGGAAGTGAATTGCTGGAATTAAACAATTTGTGCAAATGAAAAAATGCTGTGTGCCTTAAGGACATAGAAGCCTGGCTCAAATAGAAGCTTGTCTCTAATAAGCATCTGTTGTGTTCAGTGACTTAAGCAAATAAATGCCCAGGCTATTAATTTGTTATGGTAAATAGGCTGTATGTGTGTGTGTGTGTGTGTGTGTGTGTGTGTGTGTGTGTGTGTGTGTGTGTGTGTGTGTGTGTGTGTGTGTGTGTGTGTGTGTGTCTTCACAGTCTACACTCTTCCATAAGGTATATTTTTATCAGTTTTTGAACTCTGATTTTACTGCTTGCATGAGTTACTTCAAATCAAATTGTATTAGTCACATGCGCTGAATACAACAGGTGTAGACGTCCCAGTGACATGGGGTACCGGTACAGAGTCAATGTGGAGGCTATATACAGGGGGTACTGGTACAGAGTCAATGTGGAGGCTATATACAGGGGGTACTGGTACAGAGTCAATGTGGAGGCTATATACAGGGGGTACTGGTACAGAGTCAATGTGGAGGCTATATTAACAGGGGGTACTGGTACAGAGTCAATGTGGAGGCTATATACAGGGGGTACCGGTACAGAGTCAATGTGGAGGCTATATACAGGGGGTACCGGTACAGAGTCAATGTGGAGGCTATATACAGGGGTACCGGTACAGAGTCAATGTGGAGGCTATATACAGGGGGTACCGGTACAGAGTCAATGTGGAGGCTATATACAGGGGGTACCGGTACAGAGTCAATGTGGAGGCTATATACAGGGGGTACCGGTACAGAGTCAATGTGGAGGCTATATACAGGGGGTACCGGTACAGAGTCAATGTGGAGGCTATATACAGGGTATTACGGTACTGAGTCAATGTGGAGGCTATATACAGGGGGTACCGGTACAGAGTCAATGTGGAGGCTATATACAGGGGGTACCGGTACAGAGTCAATGTGGAGGCTATATACAGGGGGTACCGGTACAGAGTCAATGTGGAGGCTATATACAGGGGGTACCGGTACAGAGTCAATGTGGAGGCTATATACAGGGGGTACCGGTACAGAGTCAATGTGGAGGCTATATACAGGGTATTACGGTACTGAGTCAATGTGGAGGCTATATACAGGGTATTACGGTACAGAGTCAATGTGTGTCCATGTAGGTAGAGTTATTTAAGTCGGGTTGCAAAGGGCTGGAAACGTTCCATGGGAAGTTAAGCCCGGGAATGTTGCATGAATTCATCAAAAAGTTAGCTTATAACAGTGAACCTTTTGGTTAAACTATCCCCAATTCAATAGAATTGCAACCCTCTGCATGCACACTGCATTTTTCCATCACATGTGCAACTGATTCTCAAGATCTTGCACACTACTGAGATGCTATAGAGCCCACACTACTTCACTGTCTGAGCCAAGGACTACATGCTTTCTGGTAAGTTTTGATTACAATACTGGGTGGGGTGAATATATTTTATGACATATGATTTTTTGTTAACTAGTAAATAGTAGCCTACAGCAAAGTGTGTTTACATGATTTCTAACTTGTTAACAAATTTCTGCTAGTTTGTTTTTGCTACCATGTGGGTTTTAGCTAGCTTGATCCCGCTAACTGAGGAGTGTTAATTCACCTGTTTCCATACATGTTTCATTTTAAAACATTTACCTTACAAATGATTTGTTTAATCTAACTGCTTAACTATTTATCTGTACCTATTTACCTGCATCCCACTGCTGGCATTTTTTACAAATGTTTTCTAATCTTTACAGGAAAATGGCACAGGCACTATCTGATGAGTTGAGACATTTCACTGCAGCTAATGTAGAAGGAAAAGCTGTGTACATTTGCAAATACCATGCCAAATCATGTGAAGAATGCAACAAAGATGCAGAATCATCTGGCCAAGTGCATAAAGTTCCCTCAGCGCTCAACAAGCAACCTCTGATAAATGTCCCTCTACTTCTATTCTAGGTAAAAATGATGAATCAGACACCTTATCGATAGCAACAGCTCATGGTCCTCCTGGAATCAGATGTTTTTTTGACTCAATGGAGGACCGTAGTCAGAGAAATGCTGATGAATGTTTTTGTTCCCCTCTGATGCTTACAGGCAATGTGTATCGGACAAGATTTCTGAATGTTATTTACCCAGCATACACCCCTCCAACCAGACATGCTTTGTCTACTAATTTGCTGGATGCAGAGTTCAGAGTTCAAGTGAAGGTCAAGCAAATCATAGAGAAAGCAGACTGTGTTACAATCATCTCTGATGATCGAATGCTGAAGGCAGTCATCAATGACCTTGGACCACAGAAGGTATTTGCACTGGTGACAGACAATGCTGCAAACAAGAACATCATGGCACTGAAAACAATGGATACATTCTACAAGAGAGCCAAGGAAATTGTTAGGTATGTGAAGGGTCATCAAGTTATAGCAGCAATCTGCCTCACCAAGCAAAGTGAGAAGAATAAGAGCACCACATTGAAGCTGCCCAGCAACACCCGTTGGGGTGGTGTTGTCATCATGTTTGACAGTCTCCTGGACGGGAAGGAGTCTCTCCAAGAAATGGCCTCATCACTTCTCAATACCATCTGCCAATATGGACAGCCCCATCAAGAGGATCCTCCTGGATGATGTATTTTGGGAGAGAGGGGTAAGCAGCCTGAAACTCCTGAAACCTATAGCAGTAGCCATTAAGGGAGACAAAGCCATCCTGTCTGATGTTCAGACTCTACTTGCAGATGTAAGAGAAGAAATCCGTACAGCCCTGCCCACTTCACTTGATCCAAGCAGAGGAAACTGCAGTTCTGAAATACATCAGAAAGCGTGAAGACTTCTACCTGAAGCCCAAACACACCACAGCGTACATGTTGGACCCCAAGTATGGCCATCTGGGCAAATTTGAGGCTTTTTGAGCCTGACAACGAGCCATCCTCAACAAGGTTGGAAAGTGACAGTGAAGATCAGGCCTCAGAGTCTGATGTTCAAGAGGTGGACATTGAGGAGGTCCAGGGAGAAGACATGGACGCCTGAGAGGAAGACAACCAAAGCTTTAGTTTCTAGACGGTCATTTTACAGATGTATGTTGAAAACATTTTTAGGAGATGCGATGGATCATTGGGGATCATTCAATATTCCCTTTCTTTTGTTGTTCAGTGAAATCATCCCATGTGAAGAGTCAATTCGTAACAAAATATGTTTGTTTTTCTGTTGGAAGGATTTAATCATTTGTAATTATGTCTACTTATGATGAGGCAAAAGGTTTATGTTTCTGTCCCCATATTATATGGTAAATATATCCAATGCAAAAAACAACAACATTTAAATGGTATTAATATTTGCATATATTTCCGTTAATTCCCATATATTTCCGTTAATTCCCATATATTTCCGTTAATTCCCATGGAAGGTTTCCACCTCTTAATATTCCCCAAAATGTGCACCCCTTGTGACTATGCATAGATGATAACAACAGAGTAGCAGCGGTGTGAAAGGGCGAGGGGGCAATACAAATAGTCTCCTACTTGATATGGAATAGAGTTTCATGTATTCATGGCTCTATGTAGTACTGTTCGCCTCCCATAGTCAGCAGCATAACGCCCTGTCAGCAGCATACCGCCCTGTCAGCAGCATACCGCCCTGCCCGCAGCATACCGCCCTAACAGCAGCATACCGCCCTGTCAGCAGCATACCGCCCTGTCAGCAGCATACCGCCCTGTCAGCAGCATACCGCCCTGTCAGCAGCATACCGCCCTGTCAGCAGCATACCGCCCTGCCAGCAGCATACCGCCCTGCCCGCAGCATACCGCCCTGCCCGCAGCATACCGCCCTGTCAGCAGCATACCGCCCTGTCAGCAGCATACCGCCCTAACAGCAGCATACCGCCCTGTCAGCAGCATACCGCCCTGCCCGCAGCATACCGCCCTGTCAGCAGCATACCGCCCTGTCAGCAGCATACCGCCCTGCCCGCAGCATACCGCCCTGCCCGCAGCATACCGCCCTGCCAGCAGCATACCGCCCTGTCAGTAGCATACCGCCCTGTCAGCAGCATACCGCCCTGTCAGCAGCATACCGCCCTGCCCGCAGCATACCGCCCTGCCCGCAGCATACCGCCCTGCCCGCAGCATACCGCCCTGTCCGCAGCATACCGCCCTGTCCGCAGCATACCGCCCTGTCAGCAGCATACCGCCCTGCCCGCAGCATACCGCCCTGCCCGCAGCATATCGCCCTGCCCGCAGCATACCGCCCTGTCAGCAGCATACCGCCCTGTCAGCAGCATACCGCCCTGCCCGCAGCATACCGCCCTGTCAGCAGCATACCGCCCTGTCAGCAGCATACCGCCCTGTCAGCAGCATACCGCCCTGTCAGCAGCATACCGCCCTGTCAGCAGCATACCGCCCTAACAGCAGCATACCGCCCTGTCAGCAGCATACCGCCCTGTCAGCAGCATACCGCCCTGTCAGCAGCATACCGCCCTGCCCGCAGCATACCGCCCTGTCAGCAGCATACCGCCCTGTCAGCAGCATACCGCCCTGTCAGCAGCATACCGCCCTGTCAGCAGCATACCGCCCTGTCAGCAGCATACCGCCCTGCCCGCAGCATACCGCCCTGCCCGCAGCATACCGCCCTGCCCGCAGCATACCGCCCTGTCCGCAGCATACCGCCCTGTCCGCAGCATGTATGCCCTGCCCGCAGCATACCGCCCTGCCCGCAGCATACCGCCCTGTCAGCAGCATACCGCCCTGTCAGCAGCATACCGCCCTGTCAGCAGCATACCGCCCTGTCAGCAGCATACCGCCCTGCCCGCAAATACCGCCCCATGTCAGCAGCATACCGCCCTGTCAGCAGCATACCGCCCTGCCCGCAGCATACCGCCCTGCCCGCAGCATACCGCCCTGTCAGCAGCATACCGCCCTGTCAGCAGCATACCGCCCTGCCCGCAGCATACCGCCCTGTCAGCAGCATACCGCCCTGTCAGCAGCATACCGCCCTGTCAGCAGCATACCGCCCTGCCCGCAGCATACCGCCCTGCCCGCAGCATACCGCCCTGCCCGCAGCATACCGCCCTGTCAGCAGCATACCGCCCTGCCCGCAGCATACCGCCCTGTCAGCAGCATACCGCCCTGCCCGCAGCATACCGCCCTGCCCGCAGCATACCGCCCTGTCAGCAGCATACCGCCCTAACAGCAGCATACCGCCCTAACAGCAGCATACCGCCCTGCCCGCAGCATACCGCCCTGTCAGCAGCATACCGCCCTGTCCGCAGCATACCGCCCTGTCCGCAGCATACCGCCCTGTCAGCAGCATACCGCCCTAACAGCAGCATACCGCCCTGTCAGCAGCATACCGCCCTGTCAGCAGCATACCGCCCTGTCAGCAGCATACCGCCCTGTCCGCAGCATACCGCCCTGTCAGCAGCATACCGCCCTAACAGCAGCATACCGCCCTGTCAGCAGCATACCGCCCTAACAGCAGCATACCGCCCTGTCAGCAGCATACCGCCCTGTCAGCAGCATACCGCCCTGTCCGCAGCATACCGCCCTGCCCGCAGCATACCGCCCTGTCAGCAGCATACCGCCCTGTCAGCAGCATACCGCCCTGTCAGCAGCATACCGCCCTGTCAGCAGCATACCGCCCTGCCCGCAGCATACCGCCCTGCCCGCAGCATACCGCCCTGTCCGCAGCATACCGCCCTGCCCGCAGCATACCGCCCTGCCCGCAGCATACCGCCCTGTCAGCAGCATACCGCCCTGTCAGCAGCATACCGCCCTGTCAGCAGCATACCGCCCTGTCAGCAGCATACCGCCCTGCCCGCAGCATACCGCCCTGTCAGCAGCATACCCCCTGTCAGCAGCATACCGCCCTGCCCGCAGCATACCGCCCTGCCCGCAGCATACCGCCCTGTCAGCAGCATACCGCCCTGTCAGCAGCATACCGCCCTGCCCGCAGCATACCGCCCTGACAGCAGCATACCGCCCTGTCAGCAGCATACCGCCCTGTCAGCAGCATACCGCCCTGCCCGCAGCATACCGCCCTGCCCGCAGCATACCGCCCTGCCCGCAGCATACCGCCCTGTCAGCAGCATACCGCCCTGCCCGCAGCATACCGCCCTGTCAGCAGCATACCGCCCTGCCCGCAGCATACCGCCCTGCCCGCAGCATACCGCCCTAACAGCAGCATACCGCCCTAACAGCAGCATACCGCCCTGCCCGCAGCATACCGCCCTGTCAGCAGCATACCGCCCTGTCCGCAGCATACCGCCCTGTCCGCAGCATACCGCCCTGTCAGCAGCATACCGCCCTAACAGCAGCATACCGCCCTGTCAGCAGCATACCGCCCTGTCAGCAGCATACCGCCCTGTCAGCAGCATACCGCCCTGCCCGCAGCATACCGCCCTGTCAGCAGCATACCGCCCTAACAGCAGCATACCGCCCTGTCAGCAGCATACCGCCCTAACAGCAGCATACCGCCCTGTCAGCAGCATACCGCCCTGTCAGCAGCATACCGCCCTGTCAGCAGCATACCGCCCTGTCAGCAGCATACCGCCCTGCCAGCAGCATACCGCCCTGTCAGCAGCATACCGCCCTGTCAGCAGCATACCGCCCTAACAGCAGCATACCGCCCTGTCAGCAGCATACCGCCCTAACAGCAGCATACCGCCCTGTCAGCAGCATACCGCCCTGTCAGCAGCATACCGCCCTGTCAGCAGCATACCGCCCTGTCAGCAGCATACCGCCCTGCCAGCAGCATACCGCCCTGTCAGCAGCATACCGCCCTGTCAGCAGCATACCGCCCTGCCCGCAGCATACCGCCCTGCCAGCAGCATACCGCCCTGCCCGCAGCATACCGCCCTGTCAGCAGCATACCGCCCTGTCAGCAGCATACCGCCCTGTCAGCAGCATACCGCCCTGTCAGCAGCATACCGCCCTAACAGCAGCATACCGCCCTAACAGCAGCATACCACCCTAACAGCAGCATACCACCCTAACAGCAGCATACCACCCTAACAGCAGCATACCACCCTAACAGCAGCATACCGCCCTGCCCGCAGCATACCGCCCTGTCAGCAGCATACCACCCTGCGTCCCACTGCTGACTTGCCTCTAAAGCTAAGCAGGGTTGTTCCTGTTTGGTGCCTGGATGGGAGATCAGATGCTGATGAAAGTGGTGTTGGAGGGCTAGTAAAATAAAATATCCCAATTGCCCCTTGGCAGTGAATGGGGACATTGCCCTGTGTTGGGTGCTGTCTTTCAGATGGGATGTTAAACGGGTGTCCTGACTCACTGTGGTCACTAAAGATCCCATGGTACTTATCGTAAGGGTAGGGGTGTTAACCCTTGGTGTTCTGGCTAAATTCCCAATCTGACCCTCATACCATCACAGTCACCTAATCATCCCCAGCTTCATCCCCCTCAACTCCTCTGTTACTATTCCCCAGGTCGTTGGTGTAAAATGAGAACGTGTTCTCAGTCAACTTACCTGGTAACATAAGGGTTAAATAATTAATAATAACATCATTCTTCCAAAATTTTACTCAGTGTTGGTTGGCTGATTTGGTTGGCTGTTTAAGCCAGTAGAAAGAGGGCTTTACTATTCTTAGGTAGAGTGACTTTAACTTCCCTCCAGGCCTGGGGGGGGCACACTTTCTCGTAGGCTTGGATTGAAGAGCTGGCCAATAGGAGTGGCCAGCTCTTCATCCACTCTATCACCCCCCCTCTACATCCCCCCCCTCTACACCCCCCCTAGCCAAGTTGTCAGAACCCAGTGGCTTGTCATTGTTGATAGAAAATAATATATTTTATATTTTTTTGACCTCTTCCACACAACTTTATGGAATTCAAAATTACAATGCTTTTGTCATAATTTGGTCAGTAACACATGAATGTGTAGGTTCAGAGTGTATCGTTGGCACGGCATGCCTAAACGTATCAATCTTGCCAATGAACAAAGTATTAAAAGTAGTTGGGTTTTGTGATGAATGAGCCATCTTGATTCAATGGACGATGGAGCAGAGTTTGAATGATGAAGCCTCGTTTGAGGATACAGAGAAGATGTGATGACCCCTCTCCATCTTGTGTCTGTAGAGAAGAGGACAGCCTCAGCCCAGCCGCTAGGATCCTGTCTCAATCACATCACAGCTATTTTAAGATTCCCTGACAGGAGTATGACTCAATGACTGACCTCTCTACCCCCATACCCAGGAAGAGACCGACTGACCTCTCTACCCCCATACCCAGGAAGAGACCGACTGACCTCTCTACCCCCATACCCAGGAAGAGACCGACTGACCTCTCTACCCCCATACCCAGGAAGAGACCGACTGACCTCTCTACCCCCATACCCAGGAAGAGACCGACTGACCTCTCTACCCCCATACCCAGGAAGAGACCGACTGACCTCTCTACCCCCATACCCAGGAAGAGACCGACTGACCTCTCTACCCCCATACCCAGGAAGAGACCGACTGACCTCTCTACCCCCATACCCAGGAAGAGACCGACTGACCTCTCTACCCCCATACCCAGGAAGAGACCGACTGACCTCTCTACCCCCATACCCAGGAAGAGACCGACTGACCTCTCTACCCCCATACCCAGGAAGAGACCGACTGACCTCTCTACCCCCATACCCAGGAAGAGACCGACTGACCTCTCTACCCCATACCCAGGAAGAGACCGACTGACCTCTCTACCCCCATACCCAGGAAGAGACCGACTGACCTCTCTACCCCCATACCCAGGAAGAGACCGACTGACCTCTCTACCCCCATACCCAGGAAGAGACCGACTGACCTCTCTACCCCCATACCCAGGAAGAGACCGACTGACCTCTCTACCCCCATACCCAGGAAGAGACCGACTGACCTCTCTACCCCCATACCCAGGAAGAGACCGACTGACCTCTCTACCCCCATACCCAGGAAGAGACCGACTGACCTCTCTACCCCCATACCCAGGAAGAGACCGACTGACCTCTCTACCCCCATACCCAGGAAGAGACCGACTGACCTCTCTACCCCCATACCCAGGAAGAGACCGACTGACCTCTCTACCCCCATACCCAGGAAGAGACCGACTGACCTCTCTACCCCCATACCCAGGAAGAGACCGACTGACCTCTCTACCCCCATACCCAGGAAGAGACCGACTGACCTCTCTACCCCATACCCAGGAAGAGACCGACTGACCTCTCTACCCCCATACCCAGGAAGAGACCGACTGACCTCTCTACCCCATACCCAGGAAGAGACCGACTGACCTCTCCACCCCCAAGCCATCAGACTGCTGAACAGCTTCTACCCCCAAGCCCTCAGACTGCTGAACAGCTTCTACCCCCAAGCCATCAGACTGCTGAACAGCTTCTACCCCCAAGCCATTAGACTGCTGAACAGCTTCTACCCCCAAACCCTCAGACTGCTGAACAGCTTCTACCCCCAAGCCCTCAGACTGCTGAACAGCTTCTACCCCCAAGCCATCAGACTGCTGAACAGCTTCTACCCCCAAGCCAGAGTCTTTTGGACTTTGTTGCTCCGCTCAGCGGTTTCTATTCTTGAGTGAAATACAGGAATTCGTCAAACACTAATGATCCCACAGCAGGTTGAGAAACTAGCCTACGTTCCATCCATCTTTCCTCACCAGCGGTACTGAAAATACAAACTAGAGAAATTCAACAGCAGCATGACCCCATACCAGGCTTCATGTGAGAGTATTATTGTCCACTCTGCTAGTCTACAGAGAAGACTGATTGGCAGCGTCTTCACGTGCCCGTCCACATCTCTTCTTCTCTGTCCGTCTCCCCTCTCTCCTCCCCATCTCTTCTTCTCTGTCCGTCTCCCCTCTCTCCTCCCCATCTCCTCTTCTCTGTCCGTCTCCCCTCTCTCCTCCCCATCTCTTCTTCTCTGTCCGTCTCCCCTCTCTCCTCCCCATCTCTTCTTCTCTGTCCGTCTCCTCTCTCTCCTCGCCATCTCTTCTTCTCTGTCCGTCTCCCCTCTCTCCGTCTCCCCTCTCTCCTCCCCATCTCCTCTTCTCTGTCCGTCTCCCCTCTCTCCTCCCCATCTCTTCTTCTCTGTCCGTCTCCCCTCTCTCCTCTCCTCTCTCTCCTCCTTCATCTCTTCTTCTCTGTCCGTCTCCCCTCTCTCCTCCCCATCTCTTCTTCTCTGTCCGTCTCCCCTCTCTCCTCTCCTCTCTCTCCTCCTTCATCTCTTCTTCTCTGTCCGTCTCCCCTCTCTCCTCCCCATCTCCTCTTCTCTGTCCGTCTCCCCTCTCTCCTCCCCATCTCTTCTTCTCTGTCCGTCTCCTCTCTCTCCTCGCCATCTCTTCTTCTCTGTCCGTCTCCCCTCTCTCCTCCCCATCTCTTCTTCTCTGTCCGTCTCCCCTCTCTCCTCCCCATCTCCTCTTCTCTGTCCGTCTCCCCTCTCTCCTCCCCATCTCTTCTTCTCTGTCCGTCTCCCCTCTCTCCTCTCCTCTCTCTCCTCCTTCATCTCTTCTTCTCTGTCCGTCTCCTCTCTCTCCTCCCCGTCTCCTCTCTCTCCTCCCCATCTCCTCTTCTCTGTCCGTCTCCCCTCTCTCCTCCCCATCTCTTCTCTGACCGTCTCCCCTCCCCTTCTCTGTCCGTCTCCTCTCTCTCCTCCCCATCTCCGCCTCTCTGTCCGTCTCCCCTCTCTCCTCCCCATCTCCTCTTCTCTGTCCGTCTCCCCTCCCCATCTCCTCTTCTCTGTCCGTCTCCTCTCTCTCCTCCCCATCTCTTCTTCTCTGTCCGTCTCCCCTCTCTCCTCCCCATCTCCTCTTCTCTGTCCGTCTCCCCTCTCTCCTCTCCTCTCTCTCCCCCCTCTCTCCTCTGTCCGTCTCCTCTCTCTCCTCCCCATCTCTCCTCTGTCCGTCTCCTCTCTCTCCTCCCCATCTCTTCTCTGTCCGTCTCCCTCTCTCCTCTCTCTCCCTCCCCATCTCTTCTTCTCTGTCCGTCTCCCCTCTCTCCTCTCCATCTCCTCTTCTCTGTCCGTCTCCCCTCCTCCCCATCTCCTCTTCTCTGTCCGTCTCCCCTCTCTCCTCTCCACCCCATCTCCCCTTCTCTGTCCGTCTCCCCTCTCTCCTCTCCTCCCCATCTCTTCTCTGTCTGTCTCCCCTCTCTCCTCCCCATCTCTTCTTCTCTGTCCGTCTCCCCATCTCTTCTTCTCTGTCAGTCTCCCCATCTCTTCTCTGTCCGTCTCCCCTCTCTCTCCTCTCCATCTCTTCTCTGTCCGTCTCCCCTCTCTCCTCTCCTCTCTCTCCTCCCCATCTCTTCTCTGTCCGTCTCCCCTCTCTCCTCTCCTCTCTCCTCCCCATCTCTTCTCTGTCCGTCTCCCCTCTCTCCTCTCCTCTCGCTCCTCCCCATCTCTTCTCTGTCCGTCTCCCCTCTCTCCTCTCCTCTCGCTCCTCCCCATCTCTTCTCTGTGCGTCTCCCCTCTCTCCTCTCCTCTCTCTCCTCCCCATCTCTTCTCTGTCCGTCTCCGCTCTCTCCTCTCCTCTCTCTCCTTCCTCCTCTCCTCTCTCTCCTCCCCATCTCTTCTCTGTTCGTCTCCCCTCTCCTCTCTCTCCTCCCCATCTCTTCTCTGTCCGTCTCCCCTCTCCTCTCTCTCCTCCCCATCTCTTCTCTGTCCGTCTCCCCTCTCCTCTCTCTCCTCCCCATCTATTCTCTGTCCGTCTCCCCTCTCTCTCCTCCCCATCTATTCTCTGTCCGTCTCCCCTCTCTCTCCTCCCCATCTCTTCTCTGTCCGTCTCCCCTCTCTCCTCTCCTCTCTCTCCTCCCCATCTCTTCTCTGTCCGTCTCCGCTCTCCTCTCTCTCCTCCCCATCTCTTCTCTGTCCGTCTCCCCTCTCTCCTCTCCTCTCTCTCCTCCCCATCTCCTCTTCTCTGTCCGTCTCCCCTCTCTCCTCCCCATCTCCTCTGTCCGTCTCCCCTCTCTCCTCTCCTGTCTCTCCTCCCCATCTCTTCTCTGTCCGTCTCCCCTCTCTCCTCTCCTGTCTCTCCTCCCCATCTCTTCTCTGTCTGTCTCCCCTCTCCTCTCCTGTCTCTCCTCCCCATCTCTTCTCTGTCTGTCTCCCCTCTCTCCTCTCCTCTCTCTCCTCCCCATCTCCTCTTCTCTGTCCGTCTCCTCTCTCCTCCCCATCTCCTCTGTCCGTCTCCCCTCTCTCCTCTTCTCTCTCTCCTCCCATCTCTTCTCTGTCCGTCTCCCCTCTCTCCTCTCCTGTCTCTCCTCCCCATCTCTTCTCTGTCCGTCTCCCCTCTCTCCTCTCTCTCTCTCTCCTCCCCATCTCCTCTTCTCTGTCCGTCTCCCCTCTCTCCTCCCCATCTCTTCTCTGTCCGTCTCCCCTCTCCCTCCCCATCTCTTCTCTGTCCTCCTCCCCATCTCCCTCTCTCTCCTCCCCATCTCTCTCTCTGTCCGTCTCCCCTCTCCTCTCCTCTCTCTCTCTCCCCATCTCTTCTCTGTCCGTCTCCCTCTCTCTCCTCTCCTCTCTCCTCCCCATCTCTTCTCTGTCCATCTCCCTCTCTCTCTCTCCTCTCTCCTCCCCATCTCTTCTCTGTCCGTCTCCCCTCTCTCCTCTCTCTCTCCTCCTCCTCTCTCCCCTCTCCCCTCTCTCCTCCCCTCTCCCCTCTCTCTCCTCTCCCCTCTCCTCCCCTCCTCCCCATCTCTCTCGTCTCCCCTCTCTCCTCTCCTCTCTTCTCTGTCCGTCTCCCCCCTCCTCTCCTCTCTCCCCTCTCCTCCTCCCCATCTCCCTCTGTCCGTCTCCTCTCCCCTCTGTCCGTCTCCTCTCCCCTCTCTCCTCTCCATCTCTTCTCTGTCCGTCACCCCTCCTCTCCTCTCTCTCCTCCCCATCTCTTCTCTGTCCGTCTCCCCTCTCTCCTCCTCCTCTCTCCTCTCTGTCCGTCTCCCCTCTCTCCACTCTCCTCTCTGTCCGTCTCCCCTCTCTCCTCTCTCTCCTCCCCATCTCTTCTGTCCGTCTCCCCTCTCTCCTCTCCTCTCTCTCCTCCCCCTCCCCATCTCTTCTCTGTCCGTCTCCCCTCTCTCCTCCTCCCCTCTCCTCCTCCCCTCTTCTCTCCTCTCTCCTCTCCCCTCTGTCAGTCTCCCCTCTCTCCTCCGCCTCCCCATCTCTTCTCTGTCAGTCTCCCCTCTCTCCTCTCCTCTCTCTCCTCCGCCTCCCCATCTCTTCTCTGTCAGTCTCCCCTCTCTCCTCTCTCTCCTCCCCCTCCCCATCTCTTCTCTGTCCGTCTCCTCTCCTCTCTCTCTCCTCCTCCCCTCTTCTCTCCTCTCCTCTCCCCTCTCTCCTCTCTCTCCTCTGTCAGTCTCCCCTCTCTCCTCTCCTCTCTCTCCTCCCCCGCCCCATCTCTTCTCTGTCCGTCTCCTCTCTTTGTCCTCCCTCTTGATCTCTCCCTCTTCTCTTTTCACGTCAGCTGACAGTGAGAGTGATGCCACTGTAAATAGAGAGGCTGTCTGGGCTCTGTGCTCCATCTCCCCCTCTCTCTCCTCCCCTCTCTTCTTCTATGTCAGCAGACAGTGAGAGTGATGCCACTAAATACAGAGGCTGGTGTGCATCCCAAATGGCACCATGGTCCCTATGTATTTCACTACTTTTGACTAGGGCTAATAGAGTACTATGTAGGGAATAGGGTGCCATTTGGGACAACACCAAACTCTGGGCCCACTCCACTATGCTGTGTTTTATATGCCTGGCATGACAGCTTTTGATGCTGTCCAGAATCAAACATGCGGGTGCAGGAAAGCCTGTATTCCCTTTAATAAACTGCCAGACGGGGGGGAGAGAGAGAGAGAGACAGAGGTAAGAGAGCAAGAGAGAGCGAGAGAGCGAGAAAGAGAGCGAGAGAGCGAGAAAGAGAGCGAGAGAGCGAGAAAGAGAGCGAGAGCGAGAGAGCGAGCGAGAGCGCGAGAGAGCGAGAAAGAGAGCGAGAGCGAGAAAGAGAGCGAGAGCGAGAAAGAGAGCGAGAGCGAGAGCGAGAAAGAGAGCAAGAGAGCGAGAGAGCGAGAGCGAGAGAGCGAGAGCGAGAAAGAGAGCGAGAAAGAGAGCGAGAAAGAGAGCGAGAAAGAGAGCGAGAAAGAGAGCGAGAAAGAGAGCGAGAAAGAGAGCGAGAAAGAGAGCGAGAAAGAGAGCGAGGTACAGGAGAGCGAGGTACAGGAGAGCGAGGTACAGGAGAGCGAGGTACAGGAGAGCGAGGTACAGGAGAGCGAGGTACAGGAGAGCGAGGTACAGGAGAGCGAGGTACAGGAGAGCGAGGTACAGGAGAGCGAGGTACAGGAGAGCGAGGTACAGGAGAGCGAGGTACAGGAGAGCGAGGTACAGGAGAGCGAGGTACAGGAGAGCGAGGTACAGGAGAGCGAGGTACAGGAGAGCGAGGTACAGGAGAGCGAGGTACAGGAGAGCGAGGTACAGGAGAGCGAGGTACAGGAGAGCGAGGTACAGGAGAGCGAGGTACAGGAGAGCGAGGTACAGGAGAGCGAGGTACAGGAGAGCGAGGTACAGGAGAGCGAGGTACAGGAGAGCAAGGTACAGGAGAGCGAGGTACAGGAGAGCGAGGTACAGGAGAGCGAGGTACAGGAGAGCGAGGTACAGGAGAGCGAGGTACAGGAGAGCGAGGTACAGGAGAGCGAGGTACGGAGAGCGAGGTACGGAGAGCGAGGTACGGAGAGCGAGGTACAGGAGAGCGAGGTACAGGAGAGCGAGGTACAGGAGAGCGAGGTACAGGAGAGCAAGATATAGAGAGAGCAAGATATAGAGAGAGAGGTATAGGAGAGCGAGGTATAGAGAGCAAGGTATAGAGAGCAAGGTATAGAAAGCGAGGTATAGAGAGCGAGGTATAGAGAGAGGTAGAGAGCGAGGTATAGGAGAGAGAAAGAGGCAGAGAGAGGTATAGAGAGAGAGGTATAGGAGAGAGAAAGAGGCAGA